>NW_021703785.1:71095538-71302614 GCF_005190385.1 Monodon monoceros | reverse complement strand
GCGCAGGCTCAGCGGCCATGGCTCACGGGCCCAGCCGCTCCGCGGTGTGTGGGATCTTCCCGGACCGGGGCACGAACCTGTGTCCCCTGCATCGGCAGGCGGACTCTCAATCACTGCGCCACCAGGGGAGCCCTGTACTGGCTTCTTTATACATCACCAAGTACTGCTGATACTCTCAGTTAAATCTATGTAGGCAACACACAGAGTTCTCAGACCTGTGCCAGAGGGATAACCTGGACAGGCTTCCAGGGATCAGGGAGAAGGAGAAATTGAAAATAAAATCCAAAAGCGTTTCAGAGCCCGTGGGACAGAGAAGGCCTTCGTGTGGCCCTGCCGGACCTGCCCTGGCCTCCCTACTGATCCTCCTTCGTCCCCTCCCCCTTGCTCACTGTGGCGCCCCGCCAGTCCTCTTATTTCCCGACACTCAGACTTGCTTTTCCCTCTACTGGAACACTTTCTCCTGGAGAGCCCGTGGTTCTCCCTCCCTTCCTGCAGTCTCTGCCTAACTCACCCCATACAGAGAGCACCCCATCCCTCTGTTCCCTTCATCCTGCTTACTTCCTCTGCATAGCACTCATCACCCCACGACATCATCTATTACTGGCAAATTCCCACAGGGCATTAGCTCTCTATGTTTTGTTCACTTCTGTCCTGGAAGCTGAGGACAGTGCATGGCACTGAACAGATGCTCAATAACTATTTATTGAATGAAGGAAAGAACCAATGAGGCTTCAGTTTCCAAGTTAGTACGCCAGAAAATCACCAAAATAACAGAAAATGAATTTAAGTCCCATTTTGCAATGACTTGTTTGAAAAACATTTTTTCCTTAAACCAGACTGTAGTATTTTAGGCTAACTCCTGTAAAACATTCAAATACTTAAGGATTCCCTAGAAACAAATGCTCTGCAGAAGAGCTATAGAAGTTGTTATTCTGCTTTGAGCTCAATTGCAATATAGTTCCCATACGCTTCTACCTATTGTAACCTGCTTACAGCACAGGTATATTTTCAGATAGCAGTAAGAGGCCCAAAATGCAAACTTGCAAAATATCCATAATTTCAGACAAAACACACGTGTCTGTAGGAAGCAGCAGCTTATAAACTAAAAGGAGAAAGCGGGCTACAGCTTTCAAGGTATTATTAGCTTTACCCTTACTTGATATTACACCTTGCTTTGCAAAGCTTCTATAAACCTTTCAGTAGATGTGGTCCTTATTCAAAACTCACTCAAGGAATTTTCTTTCCCTAAGAGATGGATGATAAGTCAAAATCAGAAGGATAAGAGAATGGCAGGAAAATATCAACTATGTCAGCATTCTGAGTTATATGCACAAAATAATTAACTTCAAAATACATAACACAAACCGGAAAAACCTTCCTTTTTCTCCGACTATAGGCGTAGTTCCTACTACAGCTTGATAAAAGGTAACGCTTAGCAGATAGAAACAGATGATAGACTGAAGACGTTGCCTTAGGAATAAAGGAAGAGCCACACAGTAAAAACATACATTTTACTGTTTGTGCGTAAGCACAAAATACCGTTGGGAGTGGGAGGAAGGGAAAATACTAGTAATGTCTTGACAGGGTTTGTTTGGGGAACCATTTATTTTTAAGCAAACAGAAGGCATACAAGGTCTCACATACCAACAAGCTCCCCCTTGCCCACCTGTGGGCCTGAGCATCAGTGACATGCATTGAGGCTACAGTTTCAACAGTTGAGAACAGCATTACGAAAGGGAAGTCGATTCTAAACAATTTTCACTAACCTTCTTTGGCAAAACATTCCAGATGGGCTAAGTCTCCTCCACAAAGAGAGAATCTTCTGAAAGTCTCTCATAAATCACTGAATCCTATAGAAAACACACACACAAATACACACACTGTGATTAACATCTAAGCATGACAGTCTAAATTATAAATACTATTCTATAATTTTATTGTTATAGCTAATAGATGTGAAGGAGCTCAAGCAGCCCCAGTGAAGGCACAATTCCAGAAAAAAATATGCTACATACAGAGGGACAAAGACAAGGAACACAGCAGATTTCTCATTGGGACAATGCAAGTGGGAAGCCAGTGGAGCAAAGTCTTTACAGCACTGAAAGAAAAATGGTCAGCCTGGAATTCTATACTCAGCAAAAGTTGATTTCAAGATGAAGATCAGAAAAAAATGAAGATGAAATGAAGATTTTTTTCCAACTTAGGCTGAAAAAATTTATCACCACCAGATCTACTGTATAAGATATGGTAAAGGAACCCCTTCAGATAAAAATCATTATACCAAATGTTAACATGGGTCTGAAGAGCACTGAAAATGGTATTCACACGAGTATATATACATTATTTTTCTCGTTATTTAACACTAGAACCAACTGCATGATCCCTAGAAGAAACACACTTTAAAGACACAAATGGGTTAAAGGAAAGAAAAAGCTATACCATACTAGCACTAATCAAAAGAAATCTGAAGGAACAAATTGGTAAATTGACCTAGATCAAAGTTACTAACTTGTGATCTTCAAAAGATACAGTTAAGGAAATGAAAAGTTAAGCCACAGACTGGAAGAGATATGGGAACACATGTATATGTATAACTGATTCACTTTGTTATAAAGCAGAAACTAACACACCATTGTAGAGCAATTATACTCCAATAAAGATGTAAATAGATAGATATATATTTGCAAGTAATATATCTGATAAAGGACCTGTTTCCAAAATAAGTAAGAACTCTCAGAACTCAATAAGAAAAAAAGTTACTTAAAAATAAAGTTAACTATTTAAACACGTTTTAACAAGGAAAATAAGTGGATGGTGTGTAAAAAAGAGTTGACACGGCAGATCAGAGACTGCTATCCTTAGAAAGACCTACTTACAAAATTGGCCCTTGGCTGGCATCTAGAAATTTGGCTGGTAAACAATTCTCTAAGCTGATACAAACTTTCCCTGCGTGACCCCCGTGGGATTCCTCCAGACACTGCTCATGTCTTTTCTTTTGTGGTCTAGCTGTATATCTTTATTACATTGCTGTAATGAATCTTAGCCATGAGCACAACTATATGTGTAGTCCCATGAATCCTTTTAGAGATTCACTAAAAGCATAGGGGTGGTCTTGGGAACCCCCATCACAGATGGCAAATAAACATATGAAAAGATGTTTGCTATCATCAGTCAGCATGGAAACGTAAACTACATTCACAATGAGGTACACACCTATTAGAATGGCAAAATTAAACAGACTAACCAGGCCAAGTGTTGGTGACAACTGCTGGTAGGAATGTAACTACAATTTGGTGGTTTCTTAAGAAGTTGAAATATGCCTACCACATGATCCAGTAACCTTACTCCTAGATATTTATCACATAGAGATAAGACCATATGTCCATACAAAGAGTTGCAAACAAATGCTCATAGGAGCATTCTTTGTAGTAGCCCAAACTGCAAACAAAATGTCCAGCAACAAATGAACAGATGAACAAATGCTGGTATATCCATTCAATGGAATCTACTCGGCAATACAAAGAAATGAACTACTGGTACAAGCTACAACATGAATGAATTTTAAAATAATTATGAGTGAAAGAAGCCAGACAAAAAGTCATATATACTATATGACTTTGTATAAAACTTCAGTAATTGAAATGAATCTATAGTGACAGAAAGCAGATCAGCATCAAAACTTAACAAAATGGGGCTTCCCTGGTGGCACAGTGGTTGAGAGTCCGCCTGCCGATGCAGGGGACGCGGGTTCGTGCCCCGGTCCGGGAAGATCCCACATGCCGCGGAGTGGCTGGGCCCGTGAGCCATGGCCGCTGAGCCTGACGCGTCCGGAGCCTGTGCTGCGCAGCGGGAGAGGCCACAACAGTGAGAGGCCCGCGTACCGCAAAAAAAGAAAAAAAACTTAACAAAATGTACACTTTAAATATGTGCCATTTATTTTATGTCAATTTTACCTCAATAAAGCTGGGTTTCTTAAGGTACATATGGTAGTGAACAAATACATAAGTGCTTTATAAAAAGAGATTTACAGACGTAAAGCGAATTCCTGAGACACCAAATCCAAGCACTTTGGGCTTGGAACTGGGATCAACATTCCTGCTACAAACCCTTAGCATCAACCATCTAATCATTGGTTCTCAAAAAAACAGCTGAGTGACAGCAAGTTTTCACTGACGTAAAAGTTTAGTAAAATTATGGTGTAAGCCACCACAAATTTCAATGGGCTCATCTTGGGCGGGTGGCGGGAATCCTTCTCTGTTGCCCTGAGATGGACTTTTCAATCTTGGGTAATGCTGTTAACAACCAAAGATAACAGCCCATACAAAGTAACAACGTTTTAAAATATTGTGGGAGTTTGGGGGTTCTGTTGAGCACGAGCCACTTTTCTCCTTGCTTGGCCCTGCAATAAACCATTCTTTGCTTAAAAAAAAATTTAAAAATAAAACATTGTGAAGTTGTAAAAGGCTTCCTGTAAGTTGTTGGAACATAGAGGGAAGGAGTTACATGAATAATGAATCCCACTGTGTTTATATGAAATGTCCAAGAAAGACAAATCTATAGAAACAAAAAGTAGATTCGTGGCTGTTGGGAGCTGGAAGTAGGACTAGGGAGTTACTGCAAACGGGCAGGAGAGATCTTGTCGGGGTGATGGAGATGTAAAATCGGATTCTGATGATGGTTGCACAGCCCTGTAAATGTGCTAAAAATCATCGACTTGTACACTTAAAATGAGTGTTTTCATGGTGCAGAAATTAAACCTCAATAAAACTGTTCCAAAAAACCAAACAAAAGACGAATCCCAGAACTTACAGCCCCTTTGCAGTAGAGCCGGAGCTGTCCTGTAGGAGTTCACACAATTACAGACATCCTCTTTCTAGTACTAAAACAATAGAGTGTATTATTAGTTTCTAGTTTCCTCGGTACATGACACTGATACCCACACAAAAATTCAAAGTCCAAAGAATTCTAATCTGCCCATTGCTGAAAAGGCCAGCATGTTTCTTGCCAGCCTCTTCTTTCTTCTTTACCTGCTTCCTTTAACTGAGGTTCTAATTATAAATCTCCACCTTCTTCTCCTACTATTCTTTTCTTCCATGGAAGTTTACGGACACAAATGTATGTAATAGATTATATTATGATATATTATATTAATATAATTACAGATATATTATGATATTTTATATTAATATGTACTATTATAACATAGTACATGACATATATAATGTAATATACCTTTATGTTTTATATGTACAAATATTACTTATAATATAATACATAAATTTTATATACATGTAATATATATAATATAATCATGAAAATTTGATGAGGAAAGGGGAGAGTAGCCCTGGGTCTGTATATTATTCAGTCCTCACACCATCTTTAGCAACTAGACCTTCCTGCCCCCACTTTGCTGCACAGAGATGTTAAATTCCTCCTCACCATCTCATTCGCCCACGCTTCACCCTCCTGTCATCGTTCGATGATCAGCCCAAGTCCCACCTCCCCACAAAGGCTCCCAGTCCCCTCAGAGATAAACCTCCACCACCAGTGGTACCGCTGTCTCCATCAGATACTCTCCAATATTCATCACCCTCCTAATGACTGGGAATTACCTTGTTTGTTTACTAAAGCAGGGGACCCCACAAACAGGTGGTCCACCCTAGTCCTAGAACAGTATTCTAGAAAAATATTTGTAGCTACATAGACTGCAATTCTCCCCATGAAGATGAAAATACGTTTTGTTTGCTTTTTTTACATTCTTTAACTTTTCTTTCACCTCTGGAGGCACAGATTGGTTGACAATACCAAGGACTTTGGATCCAGATAGACCTGGATTTGAACCCTGATTCTGCCACTTATTTGCTTAGCGACTTTGGGAAGGTCATTTAAATGGAGCCCCAGCTGCCGGTCTTTCAAGTGCAGTGACCACCATTGGCCTCAGAGGACTGCTCTGTGTGTGTCCAGCAGACCAGCTGGGTTTTCAGTCATTAGTTCCTCCACATTTTCAAACTCTTCCAACAGAAAGAATTTTATTTTTCTTCAGGAATCAGATTGATCAAGAAAAGGACATTCAAGCTTGGAAGAGAAGTAAGAGGTTCATAGAAATGATTGCCGAAGGAGAGAAGGAAGATCTCCTTCAGGGAGAAGAAAATCCTAGTGAAACCCAAACAAGCCTCAGAGAAGAGTGTTCCAATTAAAATAACAGTAATAATAAACACTCATACCAAGTGCTCTATCAGTTTTTACTATGTGCCGGGCATTGTGATTTAATCTTCACAACAATCCTGTGGGGCGGACACCATTGCTATAGCCCCATTTTATAGATCAAGAAACTGTGGCACAGAGAGGTTAGGTGGCCAGGAAGGTCATGAGCTAGTAAGTAACAGGACCACAACTATGACCACAAGTGATCCTTTTCCCTCCTCTGTCCCCCAAGCTTTTTTCACCCTCTCATCCTCCTCTCCACATGCACCCATGCTTGTCATCTCCCTTCTCCCCTTCTTCCTTCTCTGGTCCACTGGCCCCTGTCAATATAGCCACCAAGGAGCAAAATGAGCCGCTGAGACGGCAACTCTGCCAGGTCACCAAGCAGAGAGTGCCAGCAAGAAAAGATGTTTCCCACCCCCCATGGAGCCCCATGGCCATGCCTGCCAAAAACACAGTCTTCATCTGTCCCCACCTCACTGCCAACAGTCTAAGCTAGAGCTCCCATCCTCCAAGGATGGTCCCGGTGACCAATCTTACAGTGGAATGCTTCAGCTAGAAGGGACTTTCCAACAGGGATAAAGGATTAGCAATTGTTTTAAATACTTAGAAAGCTGTTAGAACACTACTCAAAGCAAATGAATCATTTAAGTGTTACCTAACTAGGAGAGCAGGTGTTAATGACAGGAAATGACTGCTCTAGTGGCAGCAGTAGTCAAATATTAAGAAAGGAGAAAACTAGAATGAATACTGAGATGTATTTTCTTGTAACAAAGTTCTTAGAAAAATCTTTCCTAGGACTTCCTTGGCTGTCCAGTGGTTAGGACTCCGTGCTTCCACTGCAGTGTGCACGGGTTCAATCCCTGGTTGGGGAAATAAGATCCCGCATGCCACCTGGCATGACCAAAAAAAATCTCTCCTAGAGAGGGGGTAACAAAAACTTTTCTGAGGTTTAAAGGTTTTTGTTTTTTTTTTAAATGTCATTGGGAAACAAGGCTTTAAAAATACAATTTAAAAAAACCATCTGGCTTTAGGAAGAACGAATGATTTACTTATTAATTTCCTTTTCTAATTTTTCAAATTTCACATTAGAAATAGTGAAATGGTCCAAGAGATATGACTTCATGAGTCTGGAGGAAAATCCAATGGAAATAAAACTATCACCAATGTCCTGACAACATGCTTTGGGGAATCAGGCCACAGATGCTGGGGTGTAAGAGGAAAGAAGGATGCACATTGTTTGGGAAAAAAATTAATCAATTCACTGTCTATTTCTAAAGAAACAGTTTTTGGTTTATTTGTGAAAATAATGTTCAATATCCATTTGTTAAAAAAAGAGACAATAGGCCCAAAATGGAGTTGTGTGCTCAGCCCACATCCCCAAACTGAGGCTCAATACCTGACCTAACTGCAATTTCAGACTCTCCCAGGAATCTAATCTTAACCAGTCAGTGTGGAATCACCTGGTCAGCACTAGTGAGGAAACCTGAGTGACAGACCTCAGGGGTCCCCCAAAGGAAGATGACCTTGTCCCAAACAATCTACTTTTTGCTCGTATTCTCTTTGTCCCGCCCCATCTGCCTATAAAAGTCTTCCACTATTGGGCTTCCCTGGTGGTGCAGTGGTTGAGAGTCCACCTGCCGATGCAGGGGACAAGGGTTCGTGCCCCGGTCCGGGAGGATCCCACATGCCGCGGAGCGGGTGGGCCCGTGAGCCATGGCCGCTGAGCCTGCACGTCAGGAAAAAAAAGTCTTCCACTTTGTACAACTCCTCAGAGCTACTTTATCTGCTCGATGGGATGCTGCCCAACTCATGAATCACTGGATAAAGCCAGTAAGATCTTTAAAATCTACTCAGCTGAATTTTGCTTTTTAAGGCAAAAATCTATTCACCAAATATTTATTGAGTATTTGCTGGATACCAGCCCCTGCAGGAGGTGACTCCTGCCCTCCTGGAACTTACAGTCTAGTTAGCGACACAGTTGTTAAGTTGTAACCCAGATTTGAAATCGCAGCTCTGACTATGACAAGTGCTAGAAAGGAGAGGTCAAGAACCTGCACCAACTACAAAAGGGAATTTTTACTGGAGAAGTGAAAACTGAGCTGAGATGAAAGGGCGCGTAGAAGCTAACTAGAATTTCAGGATTCTGTATTAAGGTTTTGATTTACATTGCCAAATCTCAGTTGAATAGTCACAGAAAGAGCCCTGGGAAATACACAAATAGAATGAAAAGGCAGCTTACCTAGAAAATTCCAGGACAATAAGAATTTCAAATGTGAATTCTTCTCCCATCTACAGGAAGGTAAGACAACATATTCTTACCTGAGGAAAAAAGTATTCATCTCACAAAATAACTCATTCTCCCAATCACAAACAAGTTTTACCCTCCAAATACATATCTTTTTCAAAACATAAATCTTCCTGCAAGTCCGATGAGATAATGGTGCCCTCCTCTGGTAAGAATATTGTTTGCAACCTAGGCAATATTAGCAAAAGTGCTTCTGGCAGTGACAATTTAACACTGAAACACCTCTTCTCTCTTCCATCTAAAATCCGCGCGATTAGAAACATTGTATGAACACTCTCATGTTGTAAGGTTACATGCAGTAAGGGAGAAAATCAGCAGAGAGAAATGAGAACAAATAAATCTTTTAATAAAATTGCACGGATCAAATGAAATCCTTAATGCTTAGATAATGTGAAGAGGTAAACATGAAAAGAGGTAGCATGCTAAAAAATATATCAATGAAATATGCATTCTTTTCTAAATTTTTCCAGTTACGGCCTCTTGGATTCCTGTAACCATGATCAATTTATCTCTGCATCTACCAGCTCTCAGCTTCACCACTGCAGAAGTTCAAATGTGATGTATGATATTTATATACATATCTATGTGATATAAAGATGAATTAATCAGTCCATTCTAGCAAGGACTCAACGTCTAGCGAGCATCTCTAACCAGTGCATTACTACTAGGAAAAAAAACAGTGCATTGGGGCTTCCCTGGTGGCGCAGTGGTTGAGAGCCCGCCTGCTGATGCAGGGGACACGGGTTCGTGCCCCGGTCCGGGAAGATCCCACGTGCCGCGAAGCGGCTGGGCCCGTGAGCCATGGCCGCTGAGCCTGCGCGTCCGGAGCCTGTGCTCCGCAACGGGAGAGGCCACAACAGTGAGAGGCCTGCGTACCGCAAAAAAAAAAAAAAAAGTATTTAGAGAGCAAACATGGTGTTCTTTCTCTTTAAATCCTCAAATTACGTGAGTTTTTAGAAAACAAGAAGTTCAGTCTATAAGAATTCTATATGTAATATTTATTTCTTTCAGAAGCCATACTCTTCTCTTTGTTGTACACTGGAGGTAAAATTCTATGGTAATACACAAAGTAAACTTCAAGTCATCAAACCTAAGAAATTTAGAAGTCCAAGTTCATTTTCCTGCTACAAGAAATCTTATTAAAAGTACCTAGAAAACAGTAGATAGACACTAATATACTGATATATATATATATGTATATCTCAGATGAAAAAGAAAACCAAACCCAAAGCCATTTTAATCATGATCACAAGTATAATACTCGTTTTAAAGACAAATGGAAATTCCGTAGGTGATCATTTCTGTCCAACAAATACTGCAAAGCAATGTGGAGTTAAACAGTTTTAAGATCTTTGTATTATTCAGAAAGAATAGATGGATACTAACTAACTATTTGTTAAATAAAGTCACCAGAAATGATAATAAAAGGCAGAAGCTTTCATGTAAGCTTTCAAAAACATTTGTTTTTATTTTTAGAAACAACTGATTTTTGTATACTGATTTTGTATCATGCAACTTTGCTGGATTTATTATTGCTTACAGGTTTTTGGTGGAGTCTTTAGGGTTTTCTATACATATCATGTCATCTGCCAAAAAAGACAGTTTTGATTCTTCCTACTGTGGCTAGGACTTTCAATACTAAGCTGAATAAAAGTAGTGAGAGTAGGCATCCTTGTTTTATTTCTGATTTTAGAGGAATAACTTTCAGTTTTTCATTGAGTATAATTTCAACTGTGAGCTTGTCATATACACCCTTTATTATGTTGAAATATGTTCCCTCTGTAGCCACTTTGTTGACACTTTTATCATACATGGATGTTGAATTTTGTCAAATGCTTTTTCTGCATCTATTGAGATGATTACATGATTCTTATTCATAATTTTAAAAAATTTTTATTTATTTATTTATTTTTGGCTGCAATAGGTCTTTGTTGCTGCATGCAGGGTTTTCTCTAGTTGCAGCAAGTGGCGGCTACTCTTCATTGTGGTGCACGGGCTTCTCATTGTGGTGGCTTCTCTAGTTGCAGAGCATGGGCTCTAGGCACGTGGGCTTTAGTAGTTGTGGCACGTGGGCTCAGTAGTTGTGGCATGCGGGCTCTAGAGCGCAGGCTCAGTAGTTGTGGTGCATGGGCTCAGTTGCTCCGTGGCATGTGGGATCTCCCTGGACCAGGGCTCGAACCCGTGTCCCCTGCATTGGCAGGTGGATTCTTAACCACTGTGCCACCAGGGAAGCCCTCCCTCATTTTGTTAATGGGTGGATCACACTGTTCGATTTGTGGATGTTGAACCAGCCTTGCGCTCCTAGAATAAATCATCATGATGTATGATCCTTTCAATGTATTGCTGAATTTGATTTGCCAATATTTGATTGAGGATTTTTGCATCCAAGTTTATCAGGGATACTGGCCTGTAATTTTCTTTTCTTGTGGTGTCCTCGTCTCTGCTGATAAATGGTGAAACCAGGATTCACACTCAGGAAGTTTAACTCCAAAATTCTGCCTTTCACCATAATTTATATGTGGCCTCCAATTAATTGAAAGAAGGAAAATCATAATCTAGTAAAAAATATATATATTGAGAACAAAAAATAGATAGAAAAAACTTAACAATTACAAGCCTTTCTCCTTTTAGGTACTATACAACTGTGAGAGTTGTTGTACCTTTTTTTTTTTTTTCAGCTTTACTGTAGTATAATTGACAAAAAATCGTGGCAGTTCTTAAAGGTGAATTTTAACTTGTAAAGATGCCAGTGTCATTTAAAAGGTAACCAACATCTGTCTGTTGGTAACCTGGCATCATTCCTGCCTCTTGCTATTGAATGGCAGGGTCTAGAGGCCCGAGGCTACCTTTCTCCCAATCTCTTGTCAGCAGGTTAGTTTCTACCATTGAGAGGAATTTTCAGTAAAGAGCTAGAAGTTCTACTACTTCCCTTCTACTACTTCCCTTCTGGCAGCTGTGGGCAGATGCATGGGTTTGGCAGGTATGAAATTTTGCAGCACTTTCTGGATGCTTCCTTATGGGTCACCTGCCTTAGGGAAGCATAATCACAGCCACCTCCCAGGCTCCAGGGTCCCTGTGGCTCCCTCAGACATAAGTGAAACCCTGGGAGCTCCCAACAGCTTTTCCTACCTATCCCTCCAGTTCTTCCACTCTTTCATAAGCACATAATAACCTGTATTTGGTCTGTTCTACTTGCAACCCATGATGCAATATTATTAATATTTGAACAAACTGTACTCCTGAAGCTCCACGTGTGTGTCATACTATCTATAGTCCATGGCTACATTTAGCATTTGAACTCTGCACATGCTCTCCCTGAATCCACCTTATGTGAAGCTCCCATCACCCTGCTCAGCCCTGGAGAGGCCCTCATCTGCCCAAGCTCTTCATTAAGATTGGATGCTCTGGCCATGGCATACACATTATTTCCCTTAAAATGCATATCTTCATCCTGCAGGAAACAAACAAAATCGCCAAGCCACACAATCAGAACTTGGCTCAAAATTTTTTCAGGAAATCTATACTGCCCCGATCTTCCAATGTGTGTGACATTTAGAAAAAATTCACAGTGGAGAGTCAAGAATACTTGGTTTTGGACCCGTATGTGCTAGTTTCTCACATAGGTTGGCAGTCGATTCAGGAGAAGCAAAGCCATGTGGAAACAAACATCGAGGTGATTCGGAAGACGTGGCTTTCAAACCCTGGCTCTGCCTCAGACACACTGTGTGGCCTTGAGTGCGTCTCAGTTACTACATCTATCAAATGGGAGCAGTAACAGGGACCTCGCAGCACTACTCATAGAGCTACTGCAAAAATCAAATGAGAATACAAATATTTGAAAGGACTTTGTCTAATTTTGTGGTTGCTAAAATAATATTCCCTTCCAAATGATGGTAGTTCATTGACCTATTGGGAGAATCATGTTCAGGTGACATCCAGCAAGAATTTTATTTCAAAGAAAAATATTTTTAAAAACAACTAAAAGTTACAACCCCACATTCAAATTGGAATATTTGTTCAGTCACAACTTACGAAGTATTAACTTCAGTCAACACATGGTTGTCACCTAAGAAATCTTTTTCTTAATTTGAAGGAACTCTGGAATGGCTTTGTTTCTGTCATTCTTGCCAAGCTCTGTAAATCTATTGTAAGTCTAATGGAATGGAAGGTATAACAAATATAAATGTTTATGCACCCAACATAGGAGCACCTCAATACATAAGGCAAATACTAACAACCATGAAAGGGGAAATCGACAGTAACACAATAATAGTAGGGGACTTTAACACCCCACTTACACCAATGGACAGATCATCCAAACAGAAAATAAATAAGGAAACACAAGCTTTAAAAGACACAATAGACCAGATAGATTTAATTTATATTTATAGAACATTCCACCCAAAAGTGGCAGAATACACTTTCTTCTCAAGTGCACAAGGAACATTCTCCACGATAGATCACATCTTGGGTCACAAATCAAGCCTCGGAAAATTTAAGAAAATTGAAATCGTATCAAGCATCTTTTCTGACCACAGTGCTGTGAGATTGGAAATCAATTACAGGAAAAAAACTGTAAAAACCACAAATACATGGAGGCTAAACAGTGCACTACTAAATAACCAAGAGATCACTGAATAAATCAAAGAAGATATAAAAAAAAACATAGAAACAAATGACAACAAAAACACGACAACCCAAAACCTATGGGATGCAGCAAAAGCAGTTCTAAGAGGGAAGTTTATAGCAATTCAATCTCACCCTGAGAAACAAGAAAAATATCAAATAAACAATCTAACCCTACACTTAAAACAACTAGAGAAAGAAGAAAAAAACCAGAAGTCAGTAGAAGGAAAGAAATCATAAAGATCAAAGCAGAAATAAATGAAATAGAAACAAAGAAAACAATAGCAAAGATCAATAAAACTAAAAGCTGGTTCTTTGAGAAGATAAACAAAATTGATAAACCCTTAGCCAGACTCATCAAGAATAAAAAGGGAGAGGATGCAAATCAATAAAATTAGAAATGAAAAAGGAGAAACCACAACTGACACTGCAGAAATACAAAGGATTATAAGAGACTACTACAAACACTTATATGCCAGTAAAATGGACAACCATGAAGAAATGGACAAATTCTTGGAAAGATACAATTTTCCAAGATTGAACCAGGAAGAATTAGAAAATATAGACAGACCTTTCACAAGTAATGAAATTGAAACTGTATTTTAAAATCTGCCAACAAACAAAAGTCCAGGACCAGATGGCTTCACAGGCGAATTCTATCAAACATTTAGAGAAGAGCTAACACAATCCTTCTCAAACTCTTCCAAAAAATTGCAGAGGGAGAAACACTCCCAAATTCATTCTACAAAGCCACCATCACTGTGACACCAAAATCAGAAAAAGATGTCACAAAAAAAGAAAATTATAGACCAATATCACTGATGAACATAAATGCAAAAATCCTGAACAAAATACTAGCAAACAGAATCCAACAACACATTAAAAGGATCATATACCATGACCAACTGGGATATATCCCAGGGATGCAAGGATTCTTCAATATACACAAATCAATCAATAGGATACACTACATTAACAAATTAAGGAATAAAAACCATATGATTATATCAGTAAATGCAGAAAAAGATTTTGACAAAATTCAACACCCATTTATGATAGAAACTCTCCAGAAAATGGGCATAGAGGGAACCTACCTCAACATAATAAAGGCCATATATGGCAACCCCACAGCAAGCATCATACTCAGTGGTGAAAACTGAGAGCATTTCCACTACGATAAGGAAAAAGACAAGGATCTCCACTCTCACCACTCTTATTCAACATAGTTTTGGAAGTCCTAGCCACAGCAATCAGAGAAGAAAGAGAAGTAAAAGGAATACAAACTGGAAAAGAAGAAGTAAAACTGCCACTCTTTGCAGATGACATGACACTATACATAGAAAATCCTAAGGATACCACCGGAAAACTACTAGAACTAATCAATGAATTTGGTAAGGTTGCAGGATACAAAATTAATGCACAGAAATATCTGGCATTCCTGTACACCACCAACGAAAAATCAGAAAGAGAAATTAAGGAAACACTCCCATTCACCATCTCAACAAAAAGAATAAAATACCTAGGAATAAACCTGCCTAAGGAGGCAAAAGGCTTGTACTCAGAAAACTATAAAACACTGATGAGAGAAATCAAAGATGACATAAACAGATGGAGAAATATACCATGTTCTTAGATTGGAAGAATCAATATGGTGAAAATGACTATACTACCCAAAGTAATCTACAGATTCAATGCAATCCCTATCAAACTATCAATGGCATTCTTCACAAAATTAGAACAAAAAATTTTACAATTCGTATGGAAACACAAAAGACCCCAAATAGCCAAAGCAATCTTGAGAAAGAAAATTAGAGGAATCAGGCTCCCTGACTTCAAACTATACCACAAAGCTACAGTCATCAAGACAGTATGGTACTGTCACAAAAACAGAAATATAGATCAGTGGTACAGGATAGAATGCCCAGAGATAAACCCATGCACATATGGTCACCTAATTTAGGATAAAGGAGGAAAGAGCATACAATGGAGAAAAGACAGCCTCTTCAATAAGTGGTGCTGGGAAAACTGGACAGCTACATGTAAAAGAATGAAATTAGAACACTACCTAACACCATACACAAAAATAAACTCCAGGTGGAATAAAGACCTAAATGTAAGACCAGACATTATAAAACTCTTAGAGGAAAACATAGGAAAATCACTCGTTGACATAAACCACAGCAAGATCTTTTTTGACCCACCTCCTAGAGTAATAGAAAGAAACACAAAAATAAACAAATGGGACCTGATTAAACTTCAAAGCTTTTGCACAGCAAAGAAAACCATAAACAAGACAAAAAGACAACCCTCAGAATGGGAGAAGATATTTGCAAATGAAACAACAGACAAAGGATCCATCTCCAAAATATACAAACAGCTCATGGAGCTCAATATCCAAAAAACAAACAATCCAATTTAAAAATGGGCAGAAGACCTAAATAGACATTTCACAAAGAAGACATACAGATGGCCAAGAGGCACATGAAAAGATGCTCAACATCACTAATTATTAGAGAAATGCAAATCAAAACTACAATGAGGTATCACCTCATGCCGGTCAGAACGGCTATTATCCAAAAATCTAGAAACAATAAATACTGGAAAGGGTGTGGTGAAAAGGGAACCCTCTTGCACTGTTGGTGGGAATGTTAATTGATACAACCACTATGGAAAACAGTATGGAGGTTCCTTAAAAAACTAAAAATAGGGGCATCCCTGGTGGTGCAGTGGTTGAGAGTCCGCCTGCCGATGCAGGGGACACGGGTTCGTGCCCCGGTCCGGGAAGATCCCACATGCTGCGGAGCGGATGGGCCCGTGAGCCATGGCCGCTGAGCCTGCACGTCCCGAGCCTGTGCTACGCAACAGGGGAGAGGCCAGAACAGTGAGAGGCCCGCGTACCGCAAAAAAAAAAAAACTAAAAATAGAACTCCATATGACCCAGCAATCCCACTACTGGGAATATACCCTGAGAAAACCATAATTCAAAAAGAGGCAGGTACCACAGTGTTCATTGCAGCACTATTTACAATAGCCAGGACATGGAACCAACCTAAATGTCCACTGACAGATGAATGGATAAAGAAGATGTGGCACATATATACAATGGAATATTACTCAGCCATGAGAAGAAACGAAATTGAGTTATTTGTAGTGAGGTGGATGGACCTAGAGTCTGTCATACAGAGTGAAGACAGAAAGAGAAAAACAAATACCGTACGCTAACGCATATATATGGCATCTTAAAAAAAAAATGGCACTGATGAACCTAGTTGCAGGGCAGGAATAAAGATGTAGATATAGGAAATGGTCTTGAGGACACAGGGTGGGAGCGGGAAGCTGGGGCACAGTGAGAGTAGCATGGACATATATACACTACCGAATGTAAAATAGTCGGCTAGTGGGAAGCAGCAACATAGCACAGGGAGATCAGCTCGATGCTTTGCGATGACCTAGAGGGGTGGGATAGGGAGGATAGGAGGGAGACTCAAGAGGGAGGGGATATGGGGACATATGCATGCATATGGCTGATTCACTTTGTTGTACGATCGAAACTAACACAGTATTGTGAAACTATTATACTCCAATAAAGATCTATTAAAAATTATATTAAAAAAAAAGTATGTAGTTGGAGGGACTTCCCTGGTGGTCCAGTGGCTGAGACTCCGTGCTCCCAATGCAGGGGGCCCGGGTTCGATCCCTGGTCAGGGAACTAGATCCCACATGCCACAACTAAGAGTTCACGTGCTGCAAGTAAAGACCCCCGCATGCTGCAATCAAAGATCCCGCACACCTCAAGTAAGATCACACACGCAGCAACGAAGATCCTGCGTACTGCAACTAAGACCCAGTGCGGCCAAATAAATAAATATTGGAAAAAAAAAAAAGAGTATGTACTTGGAAATAAGACATCCTGTGTCCAGATTCCAGTTCAGCCACTGATTTTGCAGATTTGGACAAGTTTTCTTTATTTTTTCTGAACATCAATCTTCTCATCTATATGATTAGGATAACATTTATTGCTAGGGGTTGTTACAAGGATTAAATAAGATTATATACTTACAGCACTTAGTCCAGTTTCTGATACATACGTGTTTATTAAATAATATTTATTATTATATCTCATGCTATTTCCACTGTCCAGAAAGTTTCACTAAGTTGCCTAAAGTAGAGGAGCCAGAATTGGCCCGCTGGGCTCCTGACTCAATCTTGACTTCATGGGTATGTTTAGACGTAATGATTTACAAACCCAGTATAACATAAATATACTCACAGTGCTAAATGTATATAACCAAGGGTTTCTTTTCTTTTGGCTTGGTCCTCCTGATAACCCCAATCAGATTGTGAAGCTTATCCAACCCTACTAGTGCATGGTGAGCCAAGGTGAGCAATTAATTTTAACGTTAATATTCTGAGGCCAATATTGACATTTGATAGGCAGATACTGACCTCATGGCCTGGATATGGACATTGTCTTATTTATACTGCTATCCCTGACCACTCAAACAAACAAAAACACCTGAATGTATGGGCTGGAGCCACACTACTCAGGGTCACCAAGTCAGTCTCTATACCATCAACCACAAAGCCAAGCATTCCAAGAAGGGAAAATAGTATCAAAGGGACAAAACTAGTATCAACGAATTCCTTGTTATACAGATTCAGAGATCTATTAGTTCCCTGAATTAACCACGAGCATTAATTTCCTGCGGCTGCAGTAACAAATATCACAAGCTTGGTGGCCTAAGATAAATGTATTCTCTCACAGTTCTGGAGGTCAAAATCCACAATCAGTTTTAGTAAACCAAAATCAAGGTATCGGGGGGCTGTGCTCCCGCTGGAGGCTCTAAGGAAGAATCTGTTCCCTGCTTCTTCCAGCTTCTGATGACTGCCAGCATTCCTTGGCTTGCGGCCATATCTCCAGTCCATGCCTCCATCTTCACATGGCCTCCTTCTCTTTTTTCCTGTATCGAATCCCCTCTGCCTCTCTCTTATTTAAGGACACTTGTGATTGTATTTAGGGCACACCCAGGTAATCCAGGAGAACCTCCCCATCTCGAGATCCTTAAGTCAATCACATCTGCAAAGACTTTTCCAAATAAGGTAACATTCAAGGTTCCAGGCATTAGGCTGTGTATATCCTGGGGTGGGGGGTGGGGTCGGGGGCCTGGGGCACTTTCAGCCTATCACAATGGGCTCACACTTCCTAAAGCATAACTCTGTACTCCTCGAAAGGTCTTGTTTCTAACATGTAGAATAGGCCCCTCTAATGCACAAATGTGCATTCTTTACCATGATTTAACAGGAAATGCCTGAAAACCCAACCATGACCCCTAACAAGAGTCTAATATTTGGTCCCATGGTTCTTCATGCAACAATGCCAGCTGTCTGGTGAACTGCCCTCTGGCCAACTGTTTAACATTTCCCTGAAGAGTCTTCTCACATACACCCCACTGATTACCTTCATTTCCTCTAGCACAGAAATCAGTGATAGGAATACATAGCCTTAAGAAGAAATGTTTTTGAAATGTGTAGCTTCAAAGAACAGAACAAATCTCATAAACGACTGACCTCTGGAAGTACAGCCTCTATGAGATGCCCAACCAGCCTCCTAGGGGAGATAATACCTGCACCCCTTCAGTTTCACCAGCAGTTACAGCTACAATTTCCTTTAGATGAGCGATGACCCAGTGGGTCCTAGAAAGTTTGAGTCCTGTGAGCTTTGTAGTTGCCTTCTGTTGCCCATGTATATTTTGAGTGTGGATATCATTTACACTGAAGTAATTCAGGCAACCAGACTGTGCTGTAAGACGAGGTGAAAAACACAGGAATCTCAATCCACTGCACTTTTAAGGTCCATGTAGGATTGATAGATCACAGATTCCATCCAAAGTGATTTATCTCCTAATCTAACAGAAGTACAAATAAAATAGAAGAAGAGCCTGGAGAAGGCATCTAAAAACGTGCTCCTTAGTCACTAACTGTTGTGACTAAGAGCACAGAGCCTGGAGGCCAAACGCCTTGCTTCAAGGGGGAACTCTATTCAATACCCTGTGATAAACCATAAGGGAAAAGAATATAAAGAAAAGAATGTACGTATATGTATAACTGAATCACTTTGCTGTACAGCAGAAATTAACACAACACTAAATCAACTGTACTTTTTTTTTTTTTTAATCTTAAAAAAAAAAAAAATCTCAGCAAGCACTGCAGCTCCCTGGCCTGTGACCTTGGGCAACCTTGGGCGGTGGAGTCACTCTTACGGATGAAGAAAAAGGGCCTTGTGAGGTTACGGTATTAAACCAGGAATGTGACCCTTTTGGGTGCCAGGCGCTCGCCTAAGCACTCAGATTTTTAAAATAATTCTCGAATAGTCATTCAGTAAATATTTGGACGAGATGAACTTTCACTCAAGTCCAACGTCGACACTGAAGGCTGCGATGAAATGTCATGTGAACGGTGTGAGCCGTCTCCACAGGAAGCAAGGCCATCCCCAGGGTCCCCAGCCCGGCTCCCACCACCAACGACCGCAGGGGCCCGGCGCCCGAGCACCCAGCGCAGCGGCCGCCAGGGCGCGGGCGTCTTTCCCACGGGAGGTGACACAAGGACACAGCCTGCCGGCCGCTCGCTCTGCCCGCGCCTTTTTCCCGTCACGGTCTTCTTCAAGCGCACCAGCCACGCGGCCGACGCTGCTCCCTCACAGTCCCCGCGAGGCAGGGTCACAAAGGAGGAAACCAAGGCCGGGAACGGCCGAGCTCGGCTTTTCCTCAGAGCCCGTGCGAGGCGGCTTCCCCCGTGCGTCCAGCACGCTCCTCCATGGGTCTGCGGCTGCTGCTCCGGCAGCCTCCCCGGGCCCCCCGGCTCTTCGGGACGGGCCGCGGGCAGCGAGCAGCAGCCCCGCCGGCCTCCCCTGCGCCGCGGGTCCGTCCGGCTCTGCGCCTGCGCAGTCGGTGCGCTGGGAGCCTCGGCGGCGCGCCTCCTGCCGGCGCGTGGGGTCACCGCCTGGCTGCCGGGAGCTCCGGGGAGCGAGCCAGGGAGGCTCCACGACCAGGTCGCGGAACCATCACTCAGCACCCACCGCGGTTCCGTCCCTTCACCCAGGGTGGGCCACGCCCCCGGGAGAGAAGAGCCGTCGCGGTGCCCGCCTGCGGCTGGAGGAGGCCCAGCTAGGGCTCCACAAGCTGTTGGTGATGATACACTGATCTTCTAATTAAAACAGTGTCCTCTAATTCTCTACATCGTAATGGCACCTTTTTCCGTGTGTAATTAATAAGTGAGCTGCTATTTTCAGAAACTCTGGTAACATGCAACTCGATATGCCGTAGAGCCCGAGTAAAACAACACACCCCAAAAGAATTCCTTTGGTGACTGGAATAGGCAGAGGGATGGGAGTGTTGGATTAGGATGCAGGCTTTGACATAGCAATTCTGGGAGATTGGTACCCTTGGGGAACTGTGGTTGGATTGTGCACTGCCTGCGTAATATTCCTGCCTGACACGTGTCATGGAAATGAAGTAGAGAAATACAGTGAATTGTGAAGGAAGCTTCTATGGGAGGTGAGAACCTCAAAATCAGTGGAACGTCTAAAGCAATTCTACTCTGTCTTTCTTCCCTCCTTTCCCTACCTTGCCTAGGCATTTGTGGGCATTTGTGTATATTTGCTGGTGAGTTTGTTATTTGGTAGACAGGGTGAGGGCTCAGGACTCTTATTTGCTTGTGATCATTGTCTCTTTACTTATATCCCTAACAGACTGCAACTTGAAAATAGGGGCAGCTTAGACAGATTCTAAAACATAATCGTTTTTGCAGAAGTAGAAATGAGAAGGTAAAATTGAATATGTTGATCAAGTAGCAAAAAATAGCTCTGGAGAAATAACGGTTAAGTGAATTATTTATCTACACAACTGGAAATTGTAAACAATTAGTGAGCAATTGCACTTTTGACTTATGTTACACGATTCACTCCTATCTCTCACAGAAGGTGTAGCTGACTTTGCTGGAAATTCTCATACATAGATCTGTAATATTTTCCTAGGACGATGTTATGATTGGTCTCCCCCATTTCACCCGTACATAAAGGCATTTCAAAATTTGTTCAAACACTGAACTATTTAAGTCCAAAAGACATGCTGTATAATAGAAATCTCTTATGCTTTTACCCTAGAAGTTCTTAAGGCTTAAAGTATATAAGGCTTTATTTATATATAAATGTATAAACATGTATAATATGACATAATTATAAATGTATAATATAGTATAGATAGATTATATATATAAAAGTCAGTAGGGAATATCGCACCATCAAAACTACAATAATATGGGACTTCCTTGGCGGCCCAGTGGTTAGCACTCCGGGCTTTCACTGCTGTGGGCCCTGGTTGGGGAACTAAGATCCCACAAGCTGCACAGTGCTGCCAAAAAAAAAAAAAAACAGAAAAAGAAAAAGAAAATTAAGAAACCTAAAATAATATAATTCAGTTGCCTTCAAAGGTGAAAATTCTGTAAGCCTTGAAACATGAGAACAGATTATCTCTCCGTTTATAGAGTAGTGACCATGGTGTTATAAAGATGGACACTCAGTTTTGAGACATTTATACATGCGTATGTTTCATTGTTTCCTGGTCCAATATAAGTGCATAATATGAGTACCTCTGCATTTTAAAGAATGTGCTGGCTTAAAACAATGCCTCGCTTTATATTTTCCTTGAATGAAAACAGTGTAGACCAGGAATGCTGAGTATACGACCAGAGGTCACAAAACGGTAACCCTGTGAAAGCCTGAGGAATTCGGGCCATGCAAAGCAAGTGTCTTTAGCTGCCCTCTACCAAGAGAGGGCAGCCCTCTTCTCACAAATTATCTGCATAGTGGGCTCCAAAGCACAGTGCAGGAAAAAAATTTTAGAATTTTATTTATAGCTATTATTTTTATCTTAGCTTTAAAAAGCTTCTGTTTGGTTGTATGTGCTTTATAATAATATATAAGTATATATGAACATGCACACTTTTATAATTTGTAAATAAATAAATATACATATATTTGGAATGCAAGAAAAAAAATTTGTTACTGAAAGTAAGGTACCGTGGAAAAAGTTTAGAGGCCATGATTCGAAACTTGTCTCCTCCGGGGCAAACTGCAAACCTTGCACGTTCCCAGAGTCAAAGGTCTGTAATCACATGTTTGGAAAGTTCTTTTGTACCTTCAATACATATTTGGGGAATATCCACTATGTCCCACCTCCTGCGAGGTTCTGAAAGTACAGTAAAAGGCAAAAGAGCCATGGTCGTCCCTTCATGAACTTTACAGTCTACTAACATAAGCATTGAACAAATAAACACAAGATACATTTTTTTAAAAAATGATATACTGTTAAGTGCCAAGGAAAATAAAGTTTGAGGTGTCAGTGAAATCCTTCCGAGGGAGTGGCATTTGATCTGAAATCTAAAGGACGAGAATGAGGTAGGCAGAGAGGAAGAGGAGGAATCTCAGTCATGGGAAACAAGGCAAAAGTGTCAGCTGAGCGGAGATCTCTTTTCGCTGAAGAACTGCACAAGGTCCATGTGCCCGGAGCTTGCGGGGAGGGAGTGAGGCCCGCCGGGTGGGGCTGGACCGGGCCCCTGGGGACCCGGAGACCGTGGAAGGGTTTTAAACTGTACCTAAAAATGCAACGGGGGAGCCAGTCACAGGTTTTCATCAGGGGTAGAAATTCAAGTTCACTTACGGAAGCTTCCATTTCCATTTTTCATGCCCTGGTTGACTAAAGCGTGTCCGAGAGTCAGGACATAACACGCTGCAGATCAAGATTTCAAAACAAAGTGAAAAAAAGAAAGCAAGCAATCAAGACACTTCTGGAAATTTGAACGGCCGGAGCGTGTGCAGCTTTGAACAGTTAAAACTCCCTCAGACGAGGAGGGCGGACTCAGGCTCGGGGCTGGAGCTCCGGCGGCGCCGAGGGGCGCGCCGCCGCTGACACCTGCCGGTCAGGACGCGCGCGCCCCCGCCCCGCCCCGCCCCCCCCGCACACACTCGCGCACGCACCGGGCTTGAGGTTGGAACTTCTCGGCCGCCGTCCGCGCTCGGCCGTCCCGCATGTCGCGGCACCGCCCTCCCCCCCACAACGTAGGCGGTACGTGGGCGGTGCGAGGGCGGTGCGTGGGCGGTGCTGGCCCGCCTTTGCCCCCCCACCCCCGCCCCAGTTGCCAGAGCGCCGGCGCGAGGCGGGGAGGGGAGTGGCCGGGACTGACTCCCGCGCCCCGGCCTCTTGCCCGCCCACGCGCCGACCCGCGCTACCCTGGCGCGGGGGCTTCCCGAGGGCTTCTACTGGTCCGAGGTTCGCTGCCGGACCGTGCTCGGGCCACGAGCCGGAGGACCGTTAGTCCCGCCGCCATGGGCGCCTCCGGCCACGGCTGCGACGTGGGGGTCCAGCCTTCGGACTGGGAACCCGCAGGAGACGCCTAGGAAGGGGAAAGGCCTGGAAAACTGAGCCGGCCCCAGAAGGGGTGAACGTTTGGTGGGCGGGCGAGGCTGATAGCCGTGGGGATCGCGGGATACGGAAGTTCTGGAGGTGTCTGGTGTATCGGTACGAATGTCCGCTCAGGTGTGCAGGAAATATCACGCCTCTTAACTTTCTGGATCTCAGTTAATTTCTGACCACGCTGAGCTACATGCAGCCCACCCTTCCCTGCCCCATCTGATGGATTGCGTAAAAAATTAAAATTACCCCATTTATTCTTGGGGTTCCCCTTCCCAGGGGTTAAGCCAAAGTCTGGAAGCAGTGACTTTGTGGGTAAACTCATGGTTAAGTAACTTACCCAAGGTCACGTTGCCAAAAGTGACCCTCAGGATTCAAACCCAGACTATTTAGACTCCAGAGAGTCTTGGTTGAGTCATGCTAGATCCCTCTCTGAAATGTTTAGCTTGAGCCCTATTTGAAGCTGGCTTGGACCACAGTGCCCTGAAGTATAAGCACACTGGACTAGAAGTCACCAGATGACCTAAAACAAGACTGCAGTTTCCCCTGGGAGAAGTGGGGTTAATGTCCAAGGTCTACAAATGCTAGGGAGTGTAAGGTCGTTTGCAGGCCACCATCCAGCCCATACTAACGGTGACGCAGCAGCTCCAAGGTGAGGTGTCCTCATCATTGCTGATGGGAAACTAGATTCTACAAGAATAAATGGTCGGTAGACAAGGACAGATGAGAAATGCTGACGGTGCAAGGGAGGCAGTTATGACATCAGTCCCCCCCCAGCCCAGCCACCCTCCCACCCTCCCTTCAAACATACATAGACAAGAACTTAGTCGTGCGGCACAATTAGGGAAGAGAAGCGGACTCCTTAGAGGAGCGAATCTATGGTCAAAGCGCTACTGATCACTTTCAGAGAGAGCTGAGTACCTACTCCTGGAATTATCAGCAGTCTCACTGAGCCACAACTACTGAGCCCGCGAGCCGCAACTACGGAAGCGAACCTAGAGCCGGCGCTCCGCAACAAGAGAAGCCACCGCAATGAGAAGCCCGTGCACCGCAACGAAGAGTAGCCCCCGCTAGCCGCAACTAGAGGAAGCGCGCGCAGCAACGAAGACCCAACGCAGCCAAAAATAAAAATTAATTTTTAAAAAGAAAAAGAAAAATTCCCTCCTATCAGAAAAAAAAAGAAAAGAGAGCAGGACCTTCCAGTCACTGCTTAAGGCACCCAGAAGAGCAGACTGGGGGAACTTTTAAGTGAAATCTGCAGCTCTTCTCTCCCTCTCTGTGGGGACCTTAGTTGGGCAAGACAGAACAGATTCCCGAAGAGGGTGTTGGCTGTATGCGAACTGATTTGCAGACTGAGAGGCCTGCACTCCCCCAAGGTAAGAGGGAGTTTTTTAAAAATTTAAGATATAATCAAAATGGTTCCTATTGTAACAGATCCCTGGATGGAAATATGCGGTCTTGCTCCATCACTCAAAAGCAAATGACAGGCTCAGTTTGGGCATAATATCAATGGCTACATTGTTTATGTATCTATATGTTCATATGAAATTTCATAACTCATGCCAAATAGGAAATGGAGGTTTTAAATTGCTTCAATTTGGACATTTTCACCTAATACCCCAATGCTTTCAGAAGGGAAATTGTTTCCATTTAAAGGCAATTTGCACCAGTCTTACAGAAATCCTGCCTCTTTTCATAGACTGTGCTCCTTTCATAGACTCCAGAGAGTAGGAATTCATCTAGCTCATCCCCTGGACTCTTGGATGATGGAACTTTAGACTGAGTTCTAGACAGGTCACATTCATCCATTCTCATCTTTAAGCTCTTTAGAGATGGGGATTTCACAGTCTGCTTAATAAATCACCTCCATGTTTAATAACCCTCACTTTTGGAATTGTTTTCCTGGTTCTAATCCAATCCCTCCTCCGACAGGTTAGCATTATGGAGTCTCAGATCTGGAAAATAATCTTAAAGGTCATTGTATTCGTTTTCCAACAAACCTGATGGATTAAAACGCATGACTTTATTTTCTTACAGTTCTGTACATTTAGAATTCCAATGGAATTCAAAACTTCAACACATGTCACAAAAAAATCAGAGTGAGGGCAGGGCTATGTTCATTTTTGGAGGCTACTGCTGGGGAGATCTTTACTGGCCTTTCTGACCTTTTAGAGGCTAACTATATTACGTGTTTTGTGGCCCCCTTTCTCCTTCTTTAAAGCCAGCAACGTTGCATCTCTCTGACCCTTCTTCACATCATCCTCTGACTCTGACCTCAGCCGGGAAAGGTTTTCTGATTTGAAGGACACATGTGATTGGATGGAGCACCCCTAACCCCCTGCCAATAATCCAGGATCATCTCACCATTTTTAAGGTCCTTATCTTAATCACATCTAGGAAGTCCCTTTTGCCATGTAAGGTCACAGTCACAGGTTCTAGGAATTAGGACATGGATAGCTGGAGGGGCGGGGGGATTATTTTGCCTACTCCTTTCTGCAAGAAGAAATCCCCTGACAGATGCTGCTCTGACTCTGAGTACTTCCACCGATGGGAAGAGGTCACTGCCTTATGAGGATGCCAAGGGTAATGTTCAACTCTAACTCTAATCTAGAGATAATAATGACCAGTTCTAAATATCAGAAAATTTGTATGTTCAGTCCCAATAGTGCCCATACGTAGTTCTTTGCCTTCAGAAGCACAGAAGAAAACCCAACCCGGTATCCCCACTTACACACCTGCCACATGAAGTTCTTAAAATATTTGAACACAGCTAGATTTCCCTTTTACTCATTAGTTGAACATACTGAGAACCTATTATATGTGCGTGCTATTCTAGGCTTCAGAGATACAATAATTAACCAGCCAAAGTCCCTAATCTCATAATGCATTCCTTCTGGTGAAGGAAACAGGTGGTTAATCCAACAAACAGCATTAGCATTGCCCTGAGTACCATCAAATCAAGGGTACCAAAACAGCATTTGAAAGAATTGGATTTTTTAAAAAAAATCATCTAAATAACAATGACAGGGCTTCCCTGGTGGCGCAGTGGTTAAGAATCCGCCTGCCAATGCAGGGGACACGGGTTCGAGCCCTGGTCCGGGAACATCCCACATGCCGTGGAGCAACTAAGGCCGTGCGCCACAACTACTGAGCCTGTGCTCTAGAGCCCACGAGCCACAACGACTGAGCCCGTATGCCACAACTACTAAAGTCCACGTGCCTAGAGCCCGTGCTCCACAACAAGAGAAGCCACCGCAATGAGAAGCCCGCGCACCGCAAGGAAGAGTAGTCCCCGCTTGCCGCAACTAGAGGAAGCCCGCGCACAGCAACGAAGACCCAATGCAGCCAAAAACAAATTTATTTTTTTTTAAATGAAAAACTTTATAAAAACAGTAACAATTATAGGAAGAAGTTAGAAACTTTGTACACATATTGTATATTTTAGGGTTGTTTTTGCTTTGAAGTATAATGGGTGAGCATCAAAACCTCACACCCACAGTCCTCTGAAAATCTTATTCTAGGCCTGGGGGAGAGAAAATTTGAGTGAGAGAGAAGTTTCAATTAGAGTAAGCAAAGATGACTTCCTGAAAAAAGTCGATCCTTCCAAGATGAGTAGAGTTAGATAAATAAAGGCTAGAGGGGAGACAGCAGCCAGATGGAGAACTGGGGCAGATAAGCCTTTTAGTTTGGGCGTCCGGCTGTGGGTAGGGCATATTCTGGGTGTTTTACTCTAGTTTTAAATAGAAGTCTTCTCAAAGGCACTGAGAAGACTAGGAATTCAGTGGCAATGGGGTAGCACTGCTCTGGCATCTCCCCACACTCTCTGTAAAGCTCCTGTAAAACAAGAGGCTACATCTCTACAGGCTACAAAACTTGGAGCTAAACAGCCTCTAGCTTCCTGTGACTGAGTTTACCTGCGTCTCCCGCAGAGCTCCAGGGGGTGGCAACCTATAAAATCAGGAGGACGCTCCGGTGGGTGAAGATCATCGAGGTGTTTGTTCTTAGTCACTTAACTTAAATTCTCCCCCCTTTCCCACGGTCTAAATTCAGCCCTGCCATATGCATGCTGGGAGCTGGGAATAGACTGTGTAATTCGCATTCACGTTCTGTACTGCTGCTTCCAAAAGATAGATGAACTGAAATACTGTAAATAAAGCTAACTAATTTTCACTCAAATTTCCGACAGAAAATGAAAATCTGGTTTTTTCAATCCAGCTTCTAGAGGTTCTGCGGCTGTTACTGTAAAGTTGCAAGTTCATTGGTGGAGTGAATTATCTTGACTCCACCTCTCCATTGTTTGGGAATGGATACATTTTGTAATTAACATTTGAGGTCTCTCCTTCCCTTTGGCTTTCTTATTTGGATACTTTGTTGCAAAATGGTCTTTGAAGTTTGTGTATTTTCTTTTAGGCATGTTTGCCTTTAAGACTCAGAATAAGACTCAAATTCTGACTTCTTTGGCTGCAGATCAACTTCAGCCATATTTCCCAAGACCTTCTTAATGACTGCTGGAAGTGTTTCTGGCATTGTTTTGGTTGGATACAAATTTGTATCCTGTGATGATAATTTCATTCTCAGTGATTCTTATTTTTAAATTTTGTTTGGTCCCTAAGGGGGTGTGCTGAGTTGAAACTTGAAATTGTATTTGTAAGAGGGGGCAGGGCCTAAAATGAGAACTAAAAGGTGGTACAATGCTGCTGTCTGTGTAAACAGTGGAATGATAATGATATCATCCTTTCAGTTCTCTATAAGGTTCTGGAGAACTCTGATCGCTCTCTTCTTCTACTACCTGTATCAACTCAGGGAACTTGGGCAGGACTACTAGCAAAGATCAGTGGTTCCCATTCCCATAGGGCAAAATGTAATCCTTCTGGGGCAGGTGACCACAACTTGCTTTATTTCCTTATTTGTACATGAGTTTGGATCATAAAAGATACAACATGATTGAGACAATTTGAGCAAACCAAGCCCTACATATTTTTTAATAGATCTTTATTGGAGTATAATTGCTTCACAATACTGTGTTAGCTTCTGCTTTATAACAAAGTGAATCAGCCATATGCATGCATATGTCCCCATATCCCCTCCCTCTTGAGCCTCCCTCCGACCCTCCCCATCCCACCCATCTAGGTCATCGCAAAGCACCGAGCTGATCTCCCTGTGCTACGCTGCTGCTTCCCACCAGCTGACTGTTTTACATTCCGTAGTGTATATATGTCCATGCTACTCTCACTTCGCCCCAGCTTCCCCCACACCCCCCATGTCCTCAAGTGCATTCTCTGTGTCTACGTCTTTATTCCTGCCCTGCCACTAGGTTCATCAGTACCTTTTTTTTTTTTTTTTTAAGATTCCATATATATGCGTTAGCATATGGTATTTGTTTTTCTCTTTCTGTCTTCACTCTGTATGACAGACTCTAGGGCCATCCACCTCACTACAAATAACTCAATTTTGTTTCTTTCTATGGCTGAGTAATATTCCATTGTATATATGTGCCACATCTTTATCCATTCATCTGTCGATGGACATTTAGGTTGGTTCCATGTCCTGGCTATTGTAAACAGTGCTGCAATGAACACTGTGGTACCTGTCTCTATTTGAATTATGGTTTTCTCAGGGTATATGCCCAGCAGTGGGATTGCTGGGTCATATGGTAGATCTATTTTTAGTTTTTTAAGGAACCTCCATACTGTTTTCATAGTGGTTGTATCAATTTACATCCCACCAACAGTGCAGGAGGGTTCACTTTCACCACACCCTTTCCAGCATTTATTGTTTCTAGATGTTTTTGATAATGGCCATTCTGACAGGTGTGAGGTGATACCTCATTGTAGTTTTGATTTGCATTTCTCTAATAATTAGTGATGTTGAGCATCTCTTCATGTGCCCCTTGGCCATCTGTATGTCTTCTTTGGTGAAATGTCTATTTAGGTCTTCTCCCAATTTTATTTTATTTTATTTTATTTTTATTTATTTATTTTTTGCGGTACGTGGGCCTCTCACTGCTGTGGCCTCTCCCATTGCGGAGCACAGGCTCCGGACGCGCAGGCTCACCGGCCATGGCTCACGGGCCCAGCCGTTCCGCGGCACATGGGATCTTCCCGGACCGGGACACGAACCTGTGTCCCCTGCATCAGCAGGCGGACTCTCAACCACTGCGCCACCAGGGAAGCCCTGTTTGTATATTTTGGAGATGAATCCTTTGTCTGTTGTTTCATTTGAAAATATTTTCTCCTATTCTGAGCATTGTCTTTTTGTCTTGTTTATGGTTCCTTTGCTGTGCAAAAGCTTTGAAGTTTAATTAGGTCCCATTTGTTTATTTTTGTGTTTAGTTCCATTACTCTAGGAGGTGGGTCAAAAAAGATCTTGCTGTGGCTTATGCCAACGAATGATTTTCCTGTTTTCCTCTAAGAGTTTTATAATGTCTGGTCTTACATTTAGGTCTTTATTCCATCTGGAGTTTATTTTTATGTATGGTGTTAGGTAGTGTTCCAATTTCATTCTTTTACATGTAGCTGTCCAGTTTTCCCAGCACCACTTATTGAAGAGGCTCTCTTTTCTCCATTGTATGCTCTTTCCTCCTTTATCCTAAATTAGGTGACCATATGTGCATGGGTTTATCTCTGGGCGTTCTATCCTGTACCATTGATCTATATTTCTGTTTTTGTGACAGTACCATACTGTCTTGACTACTGTAGCTTTGTGATATAGTTTGAAGTCAGGGAGCCTGATGCCTCCAACTCTGTTTTTCTTTCTTAAGATTGCTTTGGCTATTTGGGGTCTTTTGTGTTTCCATATGAATTGTAAAATTTTTTGTTCTAATTCTGTTAAGAATGTCATTGATAGTTTGATAGGGATTGCACTGAATCTGTAGATTACTTTGGGTAGTATAGTCATTTTCACAATATTGATTCTTCCAATCTAAGAACATGGTGTATTTCTCCATCTGTTTATGTCATCTTTGATTTCTCTCATCAGTGTTTTATAGTTTTCTGAGTACAAGTCTTTAGCCTCCTAAGGCAGGTTTATTCCTAGGTATTTTATTCTTTTTGTTGCAATGGTAAGTGGGAGTGTTTCCTTAATTTCTCTTTCTGATTTTTCGTTGGTGGTGTATAGGAATGCCAGAGATTCCTGTGCATTAATTTTGTATCCTGCAACCTTACCAAATTCATTGATTAGTTCTAGTAGTTTTCATGTGGCATCTTTAGCATTTTCTATGTATAGTATCATGTCATCTTTAAACAGTGATAGTTTTACTTCTTCTTTTCCAATTTGTATTCCTTTTATTTCTTTTTCTTCTCTGATTGCTGTGGCTAGGACTTCCAAAACTATGTTGAATAAGAGTGGCGAGAGTAGACATCCTTGTCTTTTTCCTGATCTTAGTGGAAATGCTTTCAGTTTTTCACCATTGAGTATGATGTTTGCTGTAGGTTTGTCATATATGGCCTATATTATGTTGAGGTAGTTTCCCTCTATGCCCATTTTCTGGAAAGTTTTTATCATAAATGGGTGTTGATTCTGTCAAAAGCTTTTTCTGCATCAATTGAGATGATCATATGGTTTTGACTCCTTAATTTGTTAATGTGGTGTATCCCATTGATTGATTTGCATATATTGAAGAATCCTTGCATCCCTGGGATAAATCCCCTTTGGTCATGGTGTGTGACCCTTTTAATGTGTTGTTGGATTCTGTTTGCTAGTATTTTGTTCAGGATTTTTGCCTCTATGTTCATCAGTGATATTGGTCAATAATTTTCTCTTTTTGTGATATCTTTTTCTGGTTTTGGTATCAGGGTGATGGTGGTTTCGTAGAATGAATTTGGGAGTGTTCCTCCCTCTGCAATGTTTTGGAAGAGTTTGAGAAGGATCGGTGTTAGCTCTTCTCTAAATGTTTGATAGAACTCGCTTGTGAAGCCATCTGGTCCTGGACTTTTGTTTGTTGCAAGATTTTAAATTATGGTTTCAATTTCATTACTTGTGATAGGTCTGTTTATATTTTCTAATTCTTACTGGTTCAGTCTTGGAAAATTGTACCTTTCCAAGAATTTGTCCATTTCTTCATGGTTGTCCATTTTACTGGCATATAAGTGTTTGTAGTAGTCTCTTATAATCCTTTGTATTTCTGTGGTGTCAGTTGTGATTTCTCCTTTTTCATTTCTAAGTTTATTGATTTGTGTTCTCTCCCTTTTTATTCTTGATGAGTCTGGCTAAGTGTTTATCAATTTTGTTTATCTTCTCAGAGAACCAGCTTTTAGTTTTATTGATCTTTGCTATTGTTTTCTTTGTTTCTATTTCATTTATTTCTGCTTTGATCTTTATGATTTCTTTCCTTTTACTGACTTTGGGTTTTCTTTGTTCTTCTTTCTCTAGTTGATCTCGGTGTATGGTTAGATTGTTTATTTGAGATTTTTCTTGACCTAAATAGACATTTCTCTGAGTAATGTAAATTTCTGTGGGCCGGCCTGGAACAGAAGCCTTTTCCTCTTGCCTCAAAGTACAAACGTGTGGTATTATTTCCATGGTAAATGTATTCTGAATTTCGAAAAGAAAATCTTACCAACAACTTTTAATGTACTGATACAAGCTATTTGTAAGCCAGCATCTACCTACATACCCAAACTTTTATCCATTACTTATTAAATACATAGAGTGACCTGTTGTGTACCTGGCCTCATGCTAGGGGCTGAGGATGACTTCAAGAAGCTCACGGTTCTCAGGGGAAGACAGAGTGTAGCCGAAGCTCCTAAATGGGGGACGACATGATTCTCAGCGCTTTTATCTTGGCTCCTTCCTCCATAAAAAATATCAAAATTATATTCTACTGCTGTGTTGGTATAATGATAAATGTGATACGGGTTATATCATATTTACATATACGTATATATTTTGATGATTTTAAAAGAAATTAAAACACTTTCATGGGCCCCTAAGAAGTAGTGCGGGTCCCAGACCTCGTGTCTGCTGTGCCCTGGAGACAGGACAAGAGGAGCATTTGCAGAAGCGATGCTGGAGGTGAGAGTCGAAGGATAAACAGGAGTTAACCAGAAAGGCCATCACAGGAAGAGAGAACAGCACGGTCACAAACTTGGAAGTGCGAAGGGCAAGGTGAGGACCCCAAGAGGCACCCTAAATGGTAGAAAATGAAGTTGTGAAAGGTAGGCAGAGGCCAAAAATATAAAGATCTTATATGTTATTGTGAGAACAGTGAGGACGTAAGGGAGACAGCTGGGGACGTGGACATGGGACGCACCCAAATGAGCCTGTGGAAGGACTGCCCTGAGAGACTGCAGGGGGGTTGCCGCCACTTAAGGGGTGACGTGGGACACGAGCACGGCCCTCATTGACCTGACACAATGGGAAGGAGACGATGAGGATTCCAAAGGACGCAGGCTGCTCAACTGGATGTGAGGAAAGAGGCAGGAATCCGGGTTCTTATTTATCCCCTTCTCAGCCCTTTCTTTAGTGCTTGACTCCCCGTCAAACATACACCAACTCAAGCCAAGCAACCAGCCAGCTATGGGAACAGCCACCGTCGGAGGGATTTTTCCTGATCACTCTCCCATTCACCGGATTGGACTAATTCCTCCTGGTTTTTGACCGTCTCTCCAATCCCTCCGGTTCCGACACCCTATTTAAACCCAGTTCTCCACCCCTGAGGCTAATCAGTGTGTTGATCACAATTTTGTGCTTGAACTTTGGCTCTGCACTCACAGCCATGAGGCGGAGGTTCACTCTGACCCCTTGGAACCATCCTCAGCGAGCCAGTGCCACATGGCCTCCCCACAGGGGAAGGGGATCAGGCGTTCCTGCCTTCATTGAACTGGTGAATGGCAGAGGCATTGAGCTCAGAAAAGAAAGTGAGTAACACTCTGGGGGAAGATTATTTCAGTTCTGAATATACTGACCCTCAGGTTCCAAAGGGCCAGCCTAGCAGACGTTAACCAAGGCTGTCAAAATGCGGTCCTGGAGTACAGGAGAACGTTCTGAGCTACAGATGGAGATGTGATGCAGGAGTGTGCAGAGAAGAATTCATGTAGAAGCCTCAGACGTCCTCGGAAAGCCCTGTGTGCAAGGTTGAACCTTGGCTAGCATCCAGGAACTTGACTTGGGGGTGTCCCCACTGTTCCCTGACAGGCGTGTCTCGATGGGCCTGAACTGTCTGTGCAAATCATCTGGTTTATGCTGAACACCTGCTTCCCTTCCGGGAGCCTGGAATTTTAGTACGTGCCAGGCAGAGGGTGCCTACGTGTCCAGCCCCCAATAAATCTCGGCCACCGAGTTGGTGAGGAGCTTCCCTGGGAGACAACATTTCTCCCACATTGTCACATTCGATGCTGGAGGAACTAAGTACGTCTGTGTGACTCCACGGGGACAGGAGTCTTGGAAGCTGGCCTGGCTTCCTCCAGACTTTGTACCATGTGCCTTTTCCCTTTGCTGACTGTGCTTTGCCTTCTTTCCCTGTAATATATCTGAGCTGTAAGCACGACCGTATGCCGGGTCCTGAGTCCTAGCCAACCACTAACCTGGAAGTGATCTCGGGAAACTCCAACACAGGGAGTTGTCAGGAACACCGGGGAATTCAGTGCTGGGAATTAGAATGGAATTGATCCCCTCGCAATCTACATGGTTGCAGTGGACCGGCCACATGACCTGACCCCAGCTGGTCAGAGTGCAATGGTCCCTTTGCCTCATCCTGCAGACAAAAATGAAGATGGTGCCCTCCGATTGTAAAGCACACTGGTCTGAAATGCAGCAAAGGGTCAAGGGAAGATTAACGAAAGGCTCCTGGCTATGCCAGAAACAATACCTTATTTAACTAAGATTTAGAGCCATAGAAGGATACTCCTAACAAAATTCAAAAAACAAACAAACAAAAACCTAAGGTGTCATGGCCATGGCTATTCCCCCAAGCAAATCAAGGATAAGACAAGATTTCTGGCATTGGATGCAAGACCCCAAATGAAGTTGTTAAGGACCTAATTAAAGTTTTAAGGAAGCTGTGCTGTCACAAAAGCCTCAGCCCGTTCCACAGAGTTATGACTGTTCAATATTGCAGCATTTCCCGAACCAAGCACGCATATCAAACGTGCTCACCAGCACCCCTCAAACCCTCCCACCCCTGCCTTCACTGGTGCCGCCACCAGCGCCAACAGGGAACTCCTCCCTCGGGGCCTCTCTGAAGCGGCCCCGACTCAGGACCTGAACCAGCCGTATTGGCTGACCAAACACGTCCAGCTAAGTGAGGCAGCAAAGAGATGCCATGAGACCGTTTCTGTCATTCATCCTACTAAGCTTGCTCAACAAGGCCTGGTGTATATTCTGCACCAGTAATCGATGTACTCAGGGACACGTCCTTCCCCCTTTCTAGTTTGATCTTGATTCCACTTCACTCTAGCTACATTTATCATTTATCCCATAAGCTGGATGGTGAGGAGTTGAAATTAAACCTGATCAAATCCAAGCTAATGAACTAGAGAAAGCCCGCACGCAGCCACGAAGGCCCAACGCAGCCAACAATAAATGAATAAATTTTTTAAAAAGCGCTTATTATCAAATCCAAGCTAACGGAAGAACGGACACCATCCAGAGAACCTGAACTCAAAATTGTGTCACTTCACAATACAGAAGCTACACATGACCTTGCACCGTCTCCCACCGGGAAGAATGTGAACATGTCTGAAGCGGCACAGAAGATAGCTGGATTATAGTCAAGTAGGAACATTTTGTGATTAAATATGTAATTGTCTTCAAATGAGACGTTAATAGAGGAAAAATACGTCTGAAAGTGTTGAGTTTCCAGAAGAAGTGTGACTGTTGTTTTTTTAAAAATGAAAAAAGAGAAAGAAAGCTATAGGGGCCAACTCAAGAGTCTTCAGAGATGCAATGCTCAAAATAAAACAACAAACATACTTGCTGTAAGTATTTATGGATCCCCAGTTATCACAAGGGCAGGTACATCAGGGCCTAACACTCAGTCACTGAAAAGCACCCCCAACCTGTCTGACGACATCAAGGAAACGAGCACCACTGCGACTCAGTCATGTCCTTTGGAACATGGAACATTTGGCCCTCTCGATGAGAGATGGCTTTGGCTTCCTGGGAAATCTGTGCATCTGTGTTGAGAGATATCCCAGGTCTCTGATTGCCAGAGTCATACAAGGTTGAGGGATAGACCCTACGGGAGTCTGCTGCCACTGCAAAGGTAACAACCACCCACTTCACATGGGCTCCTGTTTCTACACCATTTCTTCCTCCTCTGGCCAGAGGTTATTCAAATGGAGACATGTAGGAAGATGAGAAGTTCACTGTAAGTTCTTGTCTGGGAGAAATATTCACGGAAGGGCCTCAGACAGCTTATTAACTCTGACCTTAACACAGCATCTTCATGCCTCATTCATCTCTTTGCTGGATTCATCCTCATAGTATAGATTCTGTTTGATATCTTTCAGGAGTGGTCCTTCTCTTTTCATTCTTGGGAAAGAAAAGGTGTATTTGCACATGGAAACAAACACATGATATAACAAAGTTACAAAATTAGACAAGTATCTTTGGGAAGGAGTTAGGCTGAAAACTTCCCAAAGCATTTCAGCTTCTCCAGGATGCAGGGTAGTGGAAAGAGCACAGGCTTTGGAGGCAAATGGTCCTGTGATTGACTCTCTAACTCTGCCTCCTACCATGTTAAGTGGCAATAATATTTCAAGGAGAGCATGGGAGATTTAAACTAGGAATTCATGTTAAAGACTGAAAGAAACACAACCTAAGAGTGAAAGATAATCAAGTCATAACAATGCTAGTGGAAATTATAAAACTCTGGGATACAAGAAAGAGAGGGTAAAAGGATGTAATATGTAGGAAGGCAGCTAGGAAGCTGACAGTTCAGAAACAGAATTTCACAAGACAGCCACACTATATAGAACAAGCTCTAAGGACATGTCATGGAAGATAGTCAAATAAAGAATTTTTTTTTATAAATTTATTTTATTTTTGGCTGCGTTGGGTCTCCGTTACCGCATGCGGGCTTTCTCTAGCTGTGGAGAGCGGGGGCTACTCTTCGTTGCGGTGCGTGGGCTTCTCATTGCAGTGGCTTCTCTTGCTGCAGAGCACGGGCTCTAGGCGTGTGGGCTTCAGTACTTGTGGCACATGGGCTCAGTGGTTGTGGCTCACGGACTCTAGAGCGCAGGCTCAGTAGTTGTGGCGCACGGGCTTAGTTGCTCCGTGGCATGTGCGATCTTCCCGGACCAGGGCTCTGCAATGGCAGGCAGATTCTTAACCACTGCGCCGCAGGCAGATTCTTAACCACTGCGCCACCAGGGAAGCCCCCAAATGAAGAATTTAAATGATCTGTTCCTTTCTTTATTGGAAGCACAAAGGGTACAATCCTTGCTGAGTAGATGCTATAAATAGATAATGAGCCTTTGTGTTTGTCATCAGCCTTGTTTACTGGGAGATGAATGAAAATATTAAAGAAAACACTTCTTTGTTCCCAACTAGGGTACCAATCTACCAAATTCATTAGGCTTTCCTGCTGCTTTCAGGGACTTTTCCATACAGTGCACAATCCAATTCTATTTCCAGTGCCTACTCGGGAATCCCTTCACGTGCTGGTCCTCCCATGTCTTGCGAACGCCTGAGGATCAACATGCTTTTTTCTCTTCTTTATCCTTACTTTGTTCATTTCCCCTTTTGTTCTCCTCTTGATTTTCCGAACTGCTCAAACCAGGAGAGGTAGAACTTCCTGAGGAAGGTTCCATATGAGCAGTAACTGCTGGATTTAGTCTCTTGTCATATTGGGGACAAATGGTGCCACGAAAGTGAGTATGATATAGATACATGAACATGGCTCCATTTCAGGTCAATGTCTACACTGGCCGAGCCTGTAACTTGTCCGCCCTCCTCCACTCAGAGATTCTCCACCTGTGAACACATGACTCTCCCACCTCCTCACAGTGATCTAGAAACCAAATAATGTCTTTTTTTTTCAACATTTTTATGCCCTTTTCTTTCTTTCCAGTTTCACTTCCATCAACCTCGGTTAGATAACAAATGATGATGATGATAATCGATAGTAAAAATTGATCATAGTGTTTCCTTTACTGGCTTCTTGCTTCCCATCTCTCTCCACTCCACCACGTTCTGCACACTGCACCGTACCAATCTTCCTGAAACATGAAAAGTGATCTTACCCTTCGCCAATGCGATTTATCAAGAGCCATCTAGACTCTGTAAAGCAAAAATCCCGTAAGTCTGGTATCTAAAGCCTTCAAATCAAACTCCCCAGTCCTATGTCCCATATGGGACCTACATAAACCGTTTACTCCAAACAAAGTCACTACCTTTACTACAACCTCTCACTCCACGGGCTAAATGCACCCCCTAACAAGTCCTGTGCATGCATCTTACTGAACGAACTACATATAGTCACTAATTGGAAACAAAAACTAAATCTTGAGATATACCTAAATTTCACAGAATCGGCCTCGAGGTATTTGTTCTTGTGATTTTGTCCAAGTGGTATCACCATAGCAAACTATGTCATTTATTCATGAACAAACATCAAAGTCAGAACAATAACTCATTGTACTGCTCGATTTCCAATTTTCTAAGAGCAAGTATGTCTTTCCCATGAAGACAGGCACTTTGTCCTCTACTGAATCCTCTACACCTGTAACACTGCCTGGCATCGAGTTAGTGCGAAATAACTACTTCTTTCAGTGAATAAACCACGGTGGACCAATAGAGAAGAACAGTTGACACATTTTAATATTTATTGGTGGAAACAGATCTTCAATGCATACCTTGTGTTTTAAAGTCTACATTCTCTTAACTTTTTTTGCTGTTGTTGTTATTGTTTCATTTGGAGTTTTTTGATCTCCAATTGAACTTAACATATTATCTATGCATTTGATTCTTTATAGACCCTTGTTTTTAGATTTTAAACTAAATTTGAAAACCATGCATATTGTATATCTTACTTAATGTAATCCAAAAAATTGTTTGCACTTTCAAAAAGGTCACAAAAAGGTAGAACTCAAGTTCAATAACCTCTATGTTCTAAAATTTCCACATTCCATTTCTGAAAAAAGAAATACTTGTTCAGTGTTATATATTGCTTGCTGTCTAATAAGTCAGATTGTCAGAGACGCTTCATAAATTATGTCTATTTTTAAATATCTTAATCTACTTCCTCCCAGAGATGATCCTGTAAGTATTAAACATTGTGCCATATTCAGTAATAGCCCAACAGTTTAAAATAAGAACCAAACTGGTAGTTTTTAGACTGAATACTTCAACCTTAAAATTATATACCTATATATACACATGTGATATGCTGCATATTAAATTTAACATTTCAAGTAACTTTAATGCATTTAGCAAACATTCAGCCAAATATTCTTTCATGAAAAGATACTGTCCTTAGAATAAAAAGTTAAAGAAAGGCTTATTTAGACACCCATGTCTGGACACGGTACGAAGCCTGAAAGTCCAAGCAAAATCTTCTGGACTTCTCAGAAAAAGAATATTGATTTGTAACCTACTGAGTTGTGCAGATACAAAAGTGCTTAGCATGAGAAAATTACCAAAATAAAAACATTTTAAAAGTTATTTGGTTCTAGCAATATTAGCTATTCTGTACTTTAGGATAATTTAATATTTGCATTTTAAATTTTCTATAAATCTTCTCTTTTTAACAAGTTAAAAAAGCACACAAAGAAATAGTTCAAACTATAATCATGTTATTTTTCATCCTGCTTGGCTCATCACGAATAATTCAGCAAAAGAATGCCTGAGTACTCAGCTCTACTAAGATGCAACATTTGACTGGATCCAGCATGTCACCCGTTGTTTGCTGTACTGGACCCTAAGACAGGCTGCCGACAGACAGGACACGTGCAATTCTCTGAGAGCCACCGGTCGATACAGTGGATGTGAAATTCATGCATGCAAGGTAACTGCCTGAGCTTGTTTCCAGTTACGTAGTCACTGATGCAAACGCTACAGATTTTCCCTCGTTCGCTATCGATACTGCTGTGCTCATAGTTCCGGGTGGAAAGATTGTCAATCTGCTCTTTGGTTAAACCACGCATGCGGTCATCATCCTCCCCTTCATTAAGCAAGAAGTGAGCGAGGCGAAGGATAGGTAGGGTGCCAGTTTCGACCAAGTTACTTGAATTTTGCGACTGCCTGCCACCTCTGTTTGGGGCACGAGGTGGGGTGTCAGGGCTGTCTTCTCGGGTCCACCTGCCTTGGGGGGACCCTCCCCTGTGCTGGCTGACGGCCTCACCGAGGAGGCTCACTTCTGAGCGTGTCTCTGGCCGATGCTGACCACTTCTCTGAGCCTCTGACTCAGATTCGGCCTCCATTAGAGAACTCAATTCTCCAAATCCAGTCATGATCTGCCTTAAAATTGATCGAAGAGCCACTGATGATGGTTCAGCGAGCTCATTCTCAGAAATCCTACGAAGAGGAACAGTTATGGTACTAACGTAGGTTCGCATACCTGAGCGCTCTAAACGAGAGATGGTGCGCCGAAAGCCCCCACTACTGCTTTCGATAGTGACTGTGTTTGCTGCCAGCCCCACCCTAGATCGAGTTCTATTTGCAATACTGTCCCAGTCTCTGCTTTCTCCAGGACGAATCCTTCTCACTTGAAGGTCCAGTGTGATTGTTGGATGTCGTCGCGCAGCAGTGGAGGACCTGCCGGACTCTTCTTCTTCTACTGTGATTCTTGACACAAGTCTTGAGTTAGAGAATGGAGTATATGCGGTACCTCTGCCTTCTCGGCCTTGCTCTAGAAAGACACGAGTTATACCTCTCCTCCTAACAGACCGCCTACTAGTTTGCTGAAAAGGTCTACTTTCCCTTTGTGAACTATGATAAACAGTGCCACTTTGCCTCTGAATTGGTGATCGGCTTCGGCTATTGAAAGCAGACCGTAATCTTATTGGCTCTAATCTTTGGTTTGTATTCCTCACTGTGACATTAGTTCTAGCCCCATTTTCCCAAACATGGGCTGCTCCAAATCGCTGCCCCTCCCTTTGCCTGAGTTCACTACCACCTGATGGATTAGCGCGTGCAGCACCAGTTCTAGGGGTGCCAACTGCCCCCCCAATTCCATTTCTTAATCTTCCCAGTGCTGACAAAGATCCTTCTACTGAACTCCGCCCCCTCGATCCAAGCCTAGTTCTCGGAACGTTGGCACTACTACCACTGACAGCCCCTGCAGCTTGGCTCCTTGTTCGCCTGGCCACAGGGCTACTTGATCTCTGTGGCCCATCTGTGGTGTGATCTTGGCTAACATCTGAAAGTGGAACGCCCACATAATCTTCGCCATCCATTTCAAATCCTCTATTCTCGTGATTTATGTGGATTTCCAGACAAAATTGGAACTCTCCACTGTGTGGGTTTGTTCGACTCACAGCTCTCCAAGTCTGGTTCCCATTCTGTCCACTTTGAGTTGCGTTTCCCGTGCGACGAAAGGTGTTGAGCCATTCCAGAAGAGACTCTTCATTTGAACTTTCTCGAGGGACCCCTGAGTCTGGAAAGCAAACCAAATCAACTTAACATCAATTCCTAAAATCTATCTTTAGATCTTTATTGAAAGCTTGTAAGATAAACTAAGTATTTATTAAATTAAAAATATAATTAAGAACATCTGTGCATTTTAATGAATGAAAAATGGCCAAAAAACTGAACTTTCTAAAAGAAAGGTGTATACTATAAGCATACTATAATACACACTGTATCAAAATTATAAAATTTTAAATACTATTTGTGCAAAGGTGTGAAGAAATCCTCACTCTTGCTTTCTATATGCCTGTTATTGGCAAAATATTAAGGCAAATGAAAAATATATCCAGTATCAAAACTGTACATTTAAATTGCTTTATTGGGACTTCCCTGGTGGCACAGTGGATAAGACTCCACGCTCCCAACGCAGGGGGCCTGGGTTTGATCCCTGGTCAGGGAACTAGATCCCACATGCATGCTGCAACTAAGAGTTCGCATGCCACAACTAAGGAGCCCACCTGCCACAACTAAGACCTGCTGCAACTAAATAAAAATTTTAAAAATTGCTTTATTCATATGGCAGTATCAATAAAATACAGTGGCAAAACTTATGTATAATTTATCTTGAATTTTTAGAATTCTTTGGTAAAGGTAACTCAATCTTTTTTGCAATTAGGTATTTTGGCAACCTTAAGAATTTTGTCCTATTTCTCAGAAACTGCCAAAAATGTATAAGTCAAGAAATATGGCTTCATGAGTAAAATGTTAGAACCACATCATATCTTCATGTGAGGATAGGAGACTTCAGGCATGTTACTTAAGTTCTCTGGCTAAATCCTTATCTGTAAACTTGATAATAATAGTATAGATGTCAAAGGATTATCATGAGGATAAAATAAGACACTGTATATAAAATGATTAGCATAATATCTGCACATAGGAAGCACTCAATAAATGTTAGCCATTATATATAATACAATAAAATACATTTTCTGTTCATTTAGAACATGAGCTGCATGAAGACAATGAATTTTGCCTTATTTTACTCACTGTTAAATCCCCAACCTCTACAACAGTATTTGGGACAAATCAGACTCTCAATTAATACTGTTGAATGAACTGATTTAGAAATAAATGTGCCCTGGGACTTCCCTGGTGGCGCACTGGTTAAGAATCCACCTGCTAATGCAGGGGACACGGGTTTGATCCCTGGTCCAGGAAGATCCTACATGCTGCGGAGCAGTTAAGCCTGTGCACCACAACTACTGAGCCTGCGCTCTAGAACCCGCGAGCCACAACTACTGAGCCCATGTTCCACAACTACTGAAGCCCGTGCGCCTAGAGCCCGTGCTCCACAACAAGAGAAGCCACCGCAATGAGAAGCCTGCACACCACAACGAAGAGCAGCCTCCGCTCACTGCAACCAGAGAAAGCCCACACACAGCAACGAAGACCCAACGCAGCCAAAAATAAAATTAAATTAGAAATATATACACATTTAAAAAAAAAAAAGAAAGAAAGAAATGTGCCCCTAATAAACTTCTTTGAGTATGATACTGCTACTGTGGGAAGCTTTAAGTTTTCCATTTTAACCAGTGGATTATATAAAGTACCAAACTCAGTGAAAAGCATTCTAATGCACATTAACTACACAGACTTTACCAAGTTCGCTCTTCTCAAAAACAGTTGTTAAATGAGCCTGCTTTGATTTTATTTCATTACTGCAATCTCTCACAAAAAAACTTTTTTAAATATTAAAGTTAAACCTGTTAATCGGCTGCTGGCATCAATAAAAACAGCAACCTCAGCCATATTCTAAAGGTATAAGCTATTTCACACGTGATGAGTACATTTTCCATTAAAACGTATTCAAAGGACCAGTATTACCAGCTATACCAATATAGTACAATTTGCATATCTAAACATAAAGAAGAAAAAGGGTTAACATCCACTTTCCATTTTAATTTGCAAAAAGATGTAAGTAAAGGGCAGGTAAACATTAAGTCATTCTAGATGCCACTTCTTTCTTTAATTACTAGAATATAGTGATGGCAGTGTGTGAAAGAGGTCACTCATGTCTCACAAAATCCGTCACCCCATTCTTCCACTGGAAATGCACTGCAGTGTCCTGTGAACACCCTGGCATCTGGGTGTGGCCACGGGACTAAGTTCTCATCAATGGAACGGGAGTAGAAGTGAGAGAGCTCATTTCCGGGCAGGGGCCTGGGCCTTCTCCTGGAACCTGGAACTGCCAGCTAGAACCTAGAAGTGGCTGTGACTTAGCTCGATCATGCAAACCATACCTGGAGCAGCAGTCAGTGCCCAGGGAACCTTTCTGCAACAGTGGAGATGTTCTGTACCTGTGCCGTCCAGTACAGAAGCCACTAGCCACAGGGGACTATTAAACACTTGAATGTGGCTAATGTGCCTGAGGAACTGAATTTTCAACTTTATTAAATTTAAATAGGCCCATGTGGCCGGTAGCTACCGCACTGGACAGCACAGTTGTAGAAGCACTGTGCTGGCTGCGTGGGTCCCAGAAGGCTTTATGGATTGACGTGTGTCTGCCCTGGACTGAGCACAGAACGGAAGTAAACTTCCATCTCATCAGCCAATGCGTTTGGGGTGTTTAATAGTCTTCACCCTAACCAATACCATGATCCTGAGGTAATATGTGAAACCACTACTAACGAACACCTCTGGAGAAGGAAGTAGAACTGGTAAGAGGGACCTTAAAGTTGGCTTTACTTTTAACTCTACACTTCTGTTTAGTTTGAATTTTGTTTTTTTACAAGTGATTTGTTTTTTTTGTTTTGTTTTGTTTTTTTGCGGTCCACAGGCCTCTCACCGCTGTGGCCTCTCCCGTCGCGGAGCACAGGCTCCGGACGCGCAGGCTCAGCGGCCATGGATCACGGGCCCAGCTGCTCCGCGGCATGTGGGATCTTCCCGGACCGGGGCACGAACCCGTGTCCCCTGCATCGGCAGGCGGACTCCAAACCACTGCGCCACCAGGGAAGCCCCGATTTGTTTTTTTATAAGAATTTCTTATATTATGACTTAGTGTCTGTTCAGTAAAATGACACAACACAAAACCAATAAAACAAAGCAACAAAAATAGGTTTTCCTGACTCAGTCTTTCTGTATTGTTCTGTATAAATTTTTAGAAGCTAAGTTTAGTTATATTACTTAAAAAAACAGTAGTGTGTAAAGTCTAAGATTAAAAAGAACTCTGCTGGTAATTAATTGTATACTATTTCATACACATGAGCTCCCTGAAGGCAATGGGTGTGTAAGACATCTTTATATGCAACCCCTGTCCTGTATTACCTAACTATACTGCTCAGCATATAATATGTAAATACCACCTGAATGATTATCACATTTAATCTGGAAAACACTAAAAACAAACATTGTACAAGGTCCTGTAAGTTCATTTCTGCAATTACTCCAATCAAACCTGTTCCTTATGGAAAGGAGTCTACAATACCTCTGGTGTTTGTCCCATTTCTCAAGTCAGGCTGAGATGCTAGCTGCTCCTTGACTCCATCTAAACGTTGTTGTAATTCTTCTGATGTTATTTCTCCTAAAACAATGGAAAAGTACCCACTAAAATTAAAATCTTTAAATTACTAAGTTTTATGAAAACTCATGAAGGGTAAGACTAATCTTTAGCAATCTGTAGAAGACATTCTATTGTCTTCATGTTCTATAAATTGAAGACAGCAAAAAACGTTTAATTCATGCAAATACACATCATTTTCGTTGTTTCATTTACTAATGTTTTATTAAAATAAGATTTAATTTGAATCATTAATGAAGTGCTCCTAGTTGATATACTTAGGAACCTACAAGCTATAATTCTGTGGATTTTCGTCAGAGTTAAAAAGAAATTAAGAAGGGAGTACTTGTAGAGAAAATTTCAAATCTTTATTTACTTGAATTCTACCTAGTTCATTATATGGGTAATGAATGCCCTTCATTATATGTGTATACAGAATGCAAATATGCAACACACAAATATATACAAGCATACAGTTTCAATTAGTTCATCTGTGAAATTAATTTGTAAAAAATTAATGGAGCACATTGAACTTTTTGGGAGTCATTAATTCAGCTAAATAAATAAATAAATGATAAGACCTCAAATGAGTTAGAATTAGGTTTTAAATGAATAATATTTTATTTGTACAAATATTACTTAAGAGACATAGGACTACACAAATATCTGACACTATCATGTACGTTAACCTGTTGGTTTGACACTTGTGTAACAGTGCTATATGTTCAATATTCTTACCTACTTATAAAATACAGAAGTAAGCCAGTGATTTTCTATGTTGTTATGTTACAATGCTCTTAAAGTCACAAAAACAGTACACTATATTTTGAGAGAGGAAAGATGGGGTAAAAACCCCTCCTTATTTTGAAACTTCTAATAATGCTTAAAAAGGTATTTCCTCTTTTACCCATCTCTTACCAGGGGTGCCTAAAAGATTATGGTCTCTCATTAGCCGGTAATCTTCGTCATTGAGATCATTAATAAACTGATAATAGGCTTCTTCTCTGTGGAGACGCTCTTGCTGCCACCTTCTCTCGTTTTCATGATGATTCTGGTCTTGAGATGAGGTTTCTTCACCACCACCATCTGATCTAGATCTAGACCAATTCATGCTGAGATTCCTGGCTTTCTGTTCAAACAGTATACACAAAATTCAAGGTATTAGCCGTGGACTACACATGGCTTCATATTTTAACTTAGTTTTTTCATTTTCATTTTAAAATTCTGTCCACTACTCAAATACATCATATGCCAAATCTTGCAGTGAAGAACTTACATATAAAATGAATAACAGCTCCTAGGTGATAGAACACAATTGGACCTACTTCTTTGCCTAAAGCCATCCTCTAAGTCAGATTGGATTTGGTTTCACCACACATTTCTCATAGCTGAAAATCAAAGTGATTATCTCATTTTCTACGTCTTTGACTCTCCTGTTGGCCCAAAAGCCCTCACTGATGTTCCAAATATCTGGATATTTCACATTACCATACAAATTTTAAGCTTGAATTATGCACGTTCTTTACTTCATAAGCAAAGGACTATTGGGTATCAAGAGGGTATCATTTACATTTATTTCCAGTAAGGGTATTCTTCCCCAAAAAAGTTCATAAACGTAATATTACCCCCCCTGCACTTTGCTGAGGTAAAAATAACTTAGCTGAACAGACCTGGAGTTGATTTCTCTTACAGCTAACAGGAAACAATACTCTGTGCACAGCTCTGGGGATTGTAAAAGCACGTAAGAGCTTTTGGGTTTCCCCATAGGAAACCTTGTTCCTAAGCCTGGAATGGTTAGTCCCGGAGGTCTCTGAGTGCCAGTGAAACTTCCTGACCTCGCTAGGCAAACACTGCTTTTGGATTATACTGAAGTGTCATTCCTGAGAAGTTTACTTTTAAACCATAAGGAAATCAAGGGAGGAAAGTAATTGTTTCATAAATATCTTAGAATTTCTTAAACACATCTATTTACTAAGTCGTTAAAGCTACAGTTCTCAACTGGGAATGCACATCAAACACCCTTGAGGAAATGTTTTAAAATACAGATGCCCAGAGCTCACCCCCAATCCTAGGTCAGAATTTTCCAGGGTAGGGCCCAGGTCTACCTTCGAGAGCTAATCTGGGTGTTCTGTGGCTGAAATAAACCATCCCTTGACAATTTCTGGTATGTCATTAAAGGGTATGTGTAATACAGCACATGACTTAATAAAGGCTGCAGGATCGAATGACTAGGTGACCAGGGAAGCAACTTCGGTAACTAGGACTCAGTGTTTAATAAGCAAACTACTTTAAAAACAGAGTGAAATTAGCCTACAAGTCTAAATTATTGTATGAGTTAGCAACTAACCACTCTCATGCACATTCTGACATTAAATTACAACTTCAAAGGATTTTTTCACAGTGATCCCTATGTCATTTTTTTAAGATCTAGTAGCACTATCCAGTCACATGCAAATTAACATTATCAAAAACTACAGATTTCTTTCCATTTTCAGAATAATTAGGACTAGACCATCATTAGCAAAGAGCATATTTGGTAGGTACAGCAGTAATAAGCTTTTTGTATTAAACAGTTTAAATATCTGAAACCTATCATAAAGTAAAGCTACTTTAATATTATTCAAAACTTTAAGAGCTTCTCCTTAAGTGGTAATTTTCTCGTACAATTAACCACAATTAAATCCACGTGAATACCTTACTTGCCTTTCAACATACTTTTAATATATGCAATGGTATCCATCCTTCCACTGTTTGTGCTTTTTTTGACAGCTGCCCATCTGAAGCGATAAAAGAGAGTCGAATTATTCAGTAAGTTGCCTCTTTGAAGGCTAGGAACGGCTAGTCGTCTCCCAACTCTACTGTAAAGTTAAGGCAAACTCTCCAGTAGACTCTGTTAGAAACTCACCTAGAAAATGAGATCCCCAAACAATTAGGTCATGGAAATCTCCCGCACGGCCCGTTTCTGCCACAACAGAAACTAGGCCTTTCTTTCCTCCACCATCACCCCTCTTGGGATGACAACTCCTCTCTCAAGGCCTTCCTTCCCACCCCGCTCCCACTCGGGTGTTGCCAGGCTTAGGGGCCTCCAGCTTACTTCTAAACCTTCACTCGCTCGCCACCCCTGCCCTCCGTCCCGATACTGGTTCTCTTCCTGGAAGTTGCGACAGAAGCTCGCGCCGGGGTACGGCCCCCAGTAAAATAAACAAACTGCACTCGTGCCCAACCAACCTCTCCCCAACCGGTCCTGGAGTAACGCTTCCCTTAGCGACCTAGATTCCCACAAGGAAGCCAGTGACAGCGGGGACTCGGAGCCAATCACCGGCCAGGGCAGGGCATCTAGACCGCACGTAGCCAATCAGGAGAGGCGGGGCCCAGGGAGGGCCTGCGGTCACCGCGTCTCCCGGAAGCCGCGGAGGGCCCGGAGCTTCCCCCGAGGTCACTACGCCGGGGACCTGGCTGTCTTCCCGCTAGCTGGAGAGAAGCGTGCGGCCCCGGAGGCTGTGACCGGCCGGCGGGCGGGGCTCGCATCCGCGCCTCCGGAGGCCGCTGCGCCCTCTGCTCGTCTGCTGAACAGAAGCCTGCTGCAGCGGGACGGTCCAGCCGGAGCGCAGGCTCTGGAGGAGGGACGGCAGGCCCCACCCGTCTCTTCCTGCGGCCGGGCCGCCCCCTGCGCAACAGGAGACGCTCAGCCGCCGCCGGGCACTAGCCTGTACGAGTGGAAACTGCGTCCGGTGGGATCCCGGATGCCGCGGGCCGCGTTCCGGCTTTCGGCGCTTGCGCCAGCGCTGATGTCACGTGGACGCCTCTCCAGCCGGGGTGCGGCGGCCCAAGGACGACTTGGGCTGGAGTGCAACCCAGCGGTCTGTTCTTGTCCCTTGACTGCCTGGGTACCACGTAGCTCACCACCCAGGCGCTTTCCCTTATTGCCAATCGGAAATTACAAACCCTAATCAATTCTCGAGTGCCTCTACTCGGGTTTCAGTGAAAAAAGTGAATTGCCGCTAGGAATGCACTTTGAACCCACAACCCCTCCCCACAGTCGTGTCTCTGGTTTTATTTCTGAGATGTGACGCTTACCAAACTCGCCTCACCACTAGTTACGCCCTTGACTGAGTCCCTGCCCAGCCTGGTATAGGCTCCCCGACTTCCCTACCCTCTAGAAGATTTAATCATTGCATCGTGCTCACCGTGCTGTGATTCTTCATTCGTTCGTTCGTTCATTCATTCATTTGTTCATTCATTCCTGCCTTAACTTTGGAGGAGCTAATCTATCCCGGCTCTCATGCTTAGCGCCTGGGTAACAAACTTTAGCATCCATGAGCTACCAGTGTAGTACGGGTAGAAGGGACAAGATTTTTAAAAAATCGGCATATTGTTATAGATACGAAAATGGAAATATATAAACGATGCAGTCTTCAAGGCCCTTCACGATATCTCTGCTGTATACCACTACAGACTGGGTGCTTCTTGGCATTCTGGAACTACTTGAAGTTCAATTAAGCAACCCCCAACCCCACTTTTACCTAATTTCCTTTATCTCCCAGGACTCATTTCATATCTCATGGTCAAGGGATTCTTTTTCTGATACCTCTGAAGTGGCACTCTAACCCCATCGTCCAGCCACGCATAAAACTAGGCCCATGTCCCTAGTACGGTGGCTCCCATAGCTTCCTCTGTATAATTATTTTAGCACTTACTCATTTAACAAATATTTACTGGGTGCCACTAGGAATTAGGTGCTAATGCTAACAGCAGAAGATAAGACAAACCAGGCCCGTGCCCTCCTTTTGAATGGAAAAAGACAGCCACTGAACGAGTACCTACAATGATTTTCTGTTCATTTTTAGTTCTCTCCCATCTAAGAGTCCAAACTCCTTCAGTTCAAACAAATGGATTTATTCATTTTTAGAGTCCCAGAGCTCAGCATGGCACCTGGCACAAAATGCCCCTCAGCCAACTGCATGGATGAGCAGAGAAAAATGCAAACTTGTTACAAACAGGATTAATGCATGTTAGTACAATGACCTCAGGAATTCCGAGTACACGTCTGAGAAAATCACATGTGAGATATCCAAAATTCAAGCAGAAATCATTTTAAATACCTATACGAGTTGTAATGAGTGTAATACGCCATCAAGTGCAAATACTTTAAAACGTTAAACGGAAAAGACGTGTATATATCCTAAGAGTCAAAAAATACAAAGTCTAATCAAGTGATTTACCTGGTGGCAGGCTGCAGATTTCTGTGGATAGATAGTCAGGTAATGTATGGAACTTTAATCCAATACCTTGCTTCAATTTTGTAGCCCAAGACAAAGTGACTATAAAAGGGTTCTACATATGATAATTGGGACAGAGAGGTGGATCATTCTGGATATCTGTATTTCCAGCTCTCATAACCTGCCAAAATCTTTGGTCTAATTAACCTCGTTTACTGGGATGCTACCTGGCCTTTTTAGTGTGTAGGCGTCTTTTAACTCCAGGACTTTTTACAGTGAAGAATAAAAAGGTATAAAAGAAAACCATAACATTAAAAGGATTTTCTGTATATTTGCTATTTTATGTACTTATAGTGTTTAAGTGATTTTGGCTTCTTAGAATGACAGCCTTAATTAAAATTTAAAATCCAAACTGAGATGTTGATTTAGACTTCTATGTTTAAATCTTTTTTTTTTTTTTTTTTTTTTTTTGCCATGCTGCCTGGCTTGCAGGATCTTAATTCCCCCACCAGGGATTGAACCCTGGCCCACGGCAGTGAAAGCCACAAGTTCTAACCACTGGACCACCAGGGAATTCCCTTAAGTTGAAATCTTAATAAGTTTGTGGACAGTATAAGAACAGCTAAGAGAAATTTAGGCTCATCATATTGTTTTCTGATTAATTTTAAGATTATTATTTAAGGATTCAGGAGGACATTAAATCCAACATTTGAAGTACTTATGAATGAAAAAATATTACATTTATAAACAGTTTAAAATGTTTGTTTGAAGATGATTAATTAAATAAGTATTAATTAAATAAGTATGTGAATGAGATCTAAATTTAGTCAGAGTCTAATTCCAAATGACTGTTAAAGTTTACTTATTACTAGAATAATGAGAGCTGTAAACTAGATTTAAAAGCCTAAGGTTTAAGTAGGGCATTGAATTGGAATTTGATAAGTTGAATATTAACTGTTTAAAGGAAAGATTTTTTAAAAGAGTATTTTATTAATTTCCTCTTAAAATATTTTTTTAAAAGAGCTTTATTGAGCTATAATTTACATACCATAAAATTCACCCATTTAAAGTGTACAATTCAGTGATTTTTACTATATGCACAGGGTTGTGCAGTCATCACCACAGTCTAATTTTGGAATATTTTCATCACCCCTAAAAGAAATCTCACACCCATTAGCAGTCATCCCATTCCTTCCCACCCCACTCCCAGCCCCTGGTAGTCACTAAGACACTTTCTGTCTCTGTGCATTTGCTTATAGGACATTTCCTATAGATGGAATCATGCAAGAGCAGTCTTTTTTTGTTTTTTGTTTTTTTGCGGTACGCGGGCCTCTCACTGTTGTGGCCTCTCCCGTTGCGGAGCACAGGCTCCGGACGCGCAGGCCCAGTGGCCACGGCTCACGGGCCCAGCCGCTCCGTGGCATGTGGGATCTTCCCGGACCAGGGCACGAACCCGTGCCCCTGCATCAGCAGGCGGACTCTCAACCACTGTGCCACCAGGGAAGCCCAAGAGCAGCCTTTTACACCTGGCTTCTTTCACTTAGCCCTGTTTTAAAGGGCCATCCATATTGCAGCCTGGGTCAGTGCTCCATTCCTAAACAGAAACTTCTTAATAGCCTTTTTCTGCATATGAAAACCACCTCCAAGGACACCCCCTGTTATGGGTTGAATGTGCCCCTCCACTCATATTCTGAAACCCTAATCTCCCCCCCACCCCGCCCCCATCTCAGAATGTGACTTAATTTGGAGATAAGGCCTTAAAGTGTTAATTAAGTTAAAATGAGGCTATTAGGGTGAGTTCTAATCCTATCTGACCAGTGTCCTTATATGAACAGGAAATCTGGATACGTGAAAAGATACCAGGGATGTGTGTACACAGAGGAAAGGCCATGTACAGGCACAGCAAGGAGGCAGCCATATGCAAGCTTAGGAGAGAGGCCTCAGAAGAAACGAAACCTGCTGACAGCTTGATCTTGGACTTCCAACCTCCGGAACAGTGAGAAATAAATTTCTGTTGTTTAAGCCGCTCAGTCTATGGTGTTTTGTTATGGCAGCCCTAGCAAACTAATGCACCCCCTACATCAACAGCTTAGAGTTTTACTCTATCAGAAACTCCTCCAGATAGAAGCATGTGCCCAGGGAAATGGAGCAGTCGAGCTCCTAAACCTGTGTTCTAGAGAAGTCCGTCATTTCCTTTCAGAGAACCTGCCAGCTGCTTGCAAGGAGCCACTCTAGACCATGTGACCCCACCTCTCTGGCCATGGCTATTTGAGATAAGGTACATGTTCCAGATTTTCTGGGAATTTGGAATTCTGTCATGGAGGTTTTGTCGGTTAACTGTGAGTGAAAGAACTGAAAGGTCATAGAGACGAAAAGGCTAAGACCTCTCAGATGGCGCCCATGAGCAAGTAAACAGTAATTAGAAAAGGAACAGAGAGCTTGCCAGTTCCCTAGGGGCTCCGTTACTTTGTCAACAAATGGGTCTGTGTGATTCTCCTATTCCTTTACATCATCCTCTGTTTGTTTGGTTTTTTTTTTCTGCGGTACGCGGGCCTCCCACTGTTGTGGCCTCTCCCGTTGCGGAGCACAGGCTCCGGACGCGCAGGCTCAGCGGCCATGGCTCACGGGCCCAGCCGCTCCGCGGCATGTGGGATCTTCCCGGACCGGGGCACGAACCCGCGTCCCCTGCATCGGCAGGCGGACTCCCAACCACTGCGCCACGAGGGAAGCCCCATTCTCTGTCTTTAATTAGGTTATTTTACTGGGGTTCTTGCAGCTAAAAATTCTTCCTCTGAATCAGCCAGGATTCAAGGCAGGATGCAAAAATCACTTTACATTTTTAAAGCAGAAAGGTATTTATTACAGGGAATTAGGTACCTACAAAATCATTGCAATGGACAGAGGAGTGTGGGCTGTGGGTTGAGCCTCAGACCAACTCCCACATACGTTCAGGACCGACCTCGGAGGAGAGCTACCGCCTCTGAGGTTGCCACTGGAGTCCTGGGTTCAGGAATGTCCGGCGTCAGCTGCTGTAATACAGCTATCTGGAAGCCAACAGCAGAAATCCTCTGTTCCCAGAGCCATGGGTTATCTCTTAACACCGTCAAAGCTGGTAACCATGCTGAATCACTACCGCAGAAAACCCTCACACTCCAGAGCCTTGCTTACCAACAGGAAAACAGCCCAAAGCGGGTAGAAATACAGCTTCTCCTTCAGCTCAGTTTTCCACATCTTGTTGAACACTTTTAACTGGCAGAACCTAATCTGCATCCAGAGCTGTGGTTGCAAGAAAGCCTGGGTAATGTCATTTTTAGTGTTCCAGGCTTTATACAAGATGGCACACCAGAAGAAGGGAAGAATGGAGGTTGAGCAAGGAGGTTGAAAGTACCCAATGTCATTCTCATCAATCTCACCTATCCAGTTCAGCCAGAGACTGTCTTGGGTCAGGTTCTCTAGAAACAGAGCCTGAAACAAGGATTCTTGTTCAAGTGATTTTATGAGGGGAGTGCTCTCTGGAAAAGGCGAGTGAAGGAAGCAGGATTGGCCAGGAAGACAAGGAAATAAGAATGAGCCTCAGCTGATCCCACACAATTCACCAGCAAGTGTTATCCAAGAAGGCCAGCTTTTTGTACCCCCATTACCCCTGGATGAGGTCTTCGATGCAGGAGGACAAGAGAAGGTGGCATCTGGAATGGTTATCCAATGCTCACAGCAGCTGGGGTACAGATGCACTAGCTTATAAGTGGGTTTGGGCAGGGCGCTGTCTTCCACCTTTGCAATGTTCAGATCGCTTGCTTTTTGCATAAAGGTACTCCACCTTAGCACAGTTTCTCCAGAATTCTTATTAGCCACAACATCTGGGAAATTTTATAAGAGGAGGGTGATGGGCCAAACTACAGTCCCTGCTGCTGCAGCTGGTCCCAAGGCCATAACTGATACTATTATACATGATGGTTTGGTTTCTAAGTTGCCCATAAAGCTTAAGTGGTAATTGATTGAAATTCATTTTTCATTTTATTTGATCCCCTACTGTGCCTGACCTGTAGGTTTATCCTTTTCTTTTTTCAGTTCCTTCTTTGGTTATCTGTGTGACCTTTTGCAAATTACTTAATCTCTGCATGCCTCAATTTCCTAATCTGTAAAGTGAGTATAACCATAGTACCTACCTAATTCTGAGGATTAAATGAGTTAATGCCTTGCACGTAGAAAATATTCTATAAATATTAGCTGCTATTACTATTATATTATCGTCTGTCCTAGGTTGGCTCCCTCCTACCCCCCAAAAAGCGGAACCTTAGACAAGGATTCATTTGAAAATGATTTAGGAAGTGTTCCCAGGAAACACCAGTAAGGGAGTGGGGGAGTAGAATTGGGGAAAAAAGAAGCCTAAGTCAGGGTTTTAATACCAGTTTGGACCTGAAGTCAGCGGGACACAGGAGGCAGTGCAGGTTACCCCAGTGTGGTCCCAATCGGAGGTCATGGGAGCTGGAGTATTCATACCTGCACTCACAGTCACTAAGGTGGGGGTGAGCTTAATTCCCAGAACTTCAGTTTTGTGCGTGAAAAGGCGTTCCAGTAGCCTAAGGGTGGTAGCTCTACAAAGAGAGAAAGAAATCTGAACGGATATGGTCAGAGCATTGACTTGGCATCTGCTACACCACCAACACTATCACCACCATCACCATCTCCATCTCCATGATCATCGTCTCCACCACCATCACCATCCTCAACCTCTCCATCATCCTCACCACCACCATCCTCACCATCTCCATCATCACCACCATCGCTGTCATCATTATCGTCATCACCATCACCATCTCCCATAAATCACACAATGGTACCTAGTTGGAAAGGTTTTGTGTTGGGTTCTGGGGACAAAAAGAGCTATAAAATGCAGGCCCTGTCCTCCTACACCTTAGAATCCCATTGAAGAGACAGGATAAACACACAAAAAGAAGTATATGCAAAGTGCCAAATAAGTGTAAACGGTATTGCTACGGGAATGTATTGGCATTGGGTGATAAGTTAAGATCCCAGCAGTACCTGAGTTGGATATCAAAGAGGGGGTAGGGTTTAGAGAAGTAAGGAAGAAAGGGAGAGTGTGGATAGGGAAGGAGGGGAATGATGAATGTTTCAGGGAGAATCAATAAACTTGTCCTAATGTAGCGGTTCTCAACCTTGAACGTTCATTAGGATCACCAGGGAGCTTTAAAAATCCCAACACTAGGGGCTTCCCCGGTGGCGCAGCGGTTGAGAGTCTGCCTGCCGATGCAGGAAACACGGGTTCGTGCCCCGGTCCGGGAAGATCCCACATGCCGCGGAGCGGCTGGGCCCGTGAGCCGTGGCCGCTGAGCCTGCGTGTCTGGAGCCTGTGCTCCGCAACGGGAGAGGCCACAGCAGTGAGAGGCCCGTGTACCGCAAAAAAAAAAAAAAAAAAAAAATCCCAACACCCAGCTGTAGCCCAGGTCAATTACACCAGAATTGCTGGGGTGATTCACCAGGTGTTTCCAGTGGACACCCAAGGTCGAGAACCACTGTTTTATTTGATGGGAAGCAGCACAGGGGAAACTGGCTAGAACCCTACTAGAGATAACAGAGGAGCTCAGATTGTGGGAAACTTAGCTATGTGGAGCTGATTAATCTAATTCTAACGTTTCTATTGCAAGCTGCCTTAAGGTATTTTCATAAGTCAGGCTAAAGTAAATACAGAGGCTGGAATATTAGAGGAAGGAGTTTGAACTTTATGCTGTAGGTGATGGAAGGTCACACAGGGTCCTTGAAGATTTCTGAGCAGAGTAATGATGTAAATAAAACAGCATTTTAAAATTTAAGCAGGATGTAGGGTTTCAGAGCAAGAAGGACAATACCTGATGGAACTTGACCTTGGCTGGTAAGGGGCAAAGGCTACTAAGGGTGAAAAAGTCCCAGAGGTTCTGGGCATGGAGTTGCATGGAAACAAATAAACCCAGGTATCAAGTATCAGGTGGTTGCAGAAATGACCTAGGCGTGTTTATGTTCGGTAGAAAGAGAGCTCTGTGGCTCACAGGAGATCCAGTTTTGCACAGAAACCAGCCAGAAAAGACTCAGCTTTTCTCGTGATTGGGTCTGAGTAACATAGTCCAGCTACCTGGAAGGTGAAACATATTGGAATGAGAGGAGAATCCAGAGTAATGTTACACCTTGAAAAACTGAACACAAACCTAAATGGTGTTCTAGAGATTACTTGCTATGCTGTTGTGTGGCAAAGTATATTTTGAACTGAAAATTAAAGTCATATGCTTATTCAAGGAGAAAAGGACAAGATTATAGTACTGAATATCAATTTAAAGAGGTAAACCTTCTTTAATACTTATAGAACGTGAGAGCAGAATTCGTCATCAACACATGGGAGAGGTTTTCAGTTTGGGATGGTCTTACCGGTCACTGGAATGGGAATCCCTCAGCTAAGAAAAGGAGAAATCATTTTTAACCTGTTATATTATTTTTTCAGCTGTCTGTTTTATTTAGTATGTATTTGATGGAAGGGTCTTGGCCTCATGCACAGATATTAATGAAGCAAGGAATGAGGGTAGGTATTTGTTTTTAAAGTTACTTTGCAAAAAATTAAATGAAAAACTTCAAGCTGGTATTAGGATGTAAGAGGGGAAATCCTGTCTTCATTTTCCTCCTTACCCAGCTTAATGTCATGGTCTGTTATTCTAACTACTCTGCTGCCAGTAATCCTCACTCCCCACCCCTCATCTTCTTTTCATCATGCCCAGCTGGCAAGGCCCTAACCCCGGATGAATCCAACATCTGTCCTTTCCCGGTCTCCACCTGGGCTGTTGAGTGCTGGTGATGAAAATCTCACAACAAGGCAGATGGATATTGATACAATGCATAGCTGCACCTGCAAACGGGCCCTTGACATTGGCTAGAAAGTCCTACGATGATCTGCCAGCTATCTCTCTGATTCTGCCGAAAGATTGTTTTCAACCCACAGCCTTTTCAGATATGAAACCATTGCTTTCTCTCCTTCCACCCCATCTGCTCATTCACAGCAGGTGAACTTTTCTTTTACCTTCGAGAGAAAACCAAAGCCATCTGCAAGGGAACTAATTGCACCAAATCTACAGATTCATATGTATCTGTGCCTGGGGAGACGGAAAGGCATGGATGATATTCTGCACTTCCTACTAACAAGAGGTGGAGTCTACTTGCCCACCCTTTGAATCTGGGCTGGTCTTGAGTCTTGCTTTCACCAATGGAATGTGGTAGAAGTGATGTTGTGTCAGTTGTAGAGCTCAGGCTTCAAGAGACCTTACGCTTTTACCTTTGCCCTTTGACAGCCCTTCCAGGCAATGTAAGGAAGGGTGAGATTGACTGCTGAGAGGGGAAGTGGGTTAAAAGGCTCTATAACCTGCGCCTGCCCACCTCTTTGTCCTTATCTCACACGACCTCCCCCCTCACTCATGACGTTCCTATCACATAAGGCCTTCTTTCTGCTCCCTGGCTCCCAGCTCAAGGCCTTTGCACCTGCTGTCCCTCTGATCCATCCACCTGGACCACTTTGCTCCCTCCCCTTAGCACGTTTTGCTTCTCATCACTGAGATCTCAGCTGAAGCCTCATCTCAGAGCGTCTTTGGCCATCCACCCAATTTAAGTAATCTCCTCCCGGACCCACTTTCCATCTCATTGCCCTGTTTCACTTCTTCGTGGTACTTCGAGCTTTCTCCCTTCTCCTGTGAGCTCCCCACCCCCTGCTTCCTCATCCCTCCAAATGAAGGCACTCTCATATTCTTATATGACCCTGCCTCTGTGGCCACACTTCACTGGTCCAGGATGGGCCCCTAACCTAGTTGGTCCAGAGCCCTTCCTGGGATTTTCAGAACTGGAATTGAGAAGCAGAATCCATTATTCTCTAATGACAGGCATCTTACATCAAATTCAGCAACTGTTGGTGGTCATGTGTCGAGTCATGTGGAGCTAATGACTGTGAGAACAAATGACACTCACATGATGAAGGGGAGAAAGGAAGTTATTTTTGAAAGTGTTTTTTTGGTTCTGACTGTTTCTAAGGTCTGAATTAAATTCTGGATGCTTATAGAGTTAGTTGAGAAACTTTTTGCATCAGGATTTTCTTTGAAAAATTATAGAAGACTAGAGCGTTGATTGCTTTAACTTGCTATTTCTTGTGTCTAACATTACACTCAAATATAGATGCTTAATATGTGCTTTTCGATAATAAAGGTGATGAGTATTCTACCTGCAGGAAGGGAGAGTAGATATTTTCCGTTTAAATCACACTTTGATACTGAGTGAGAAAACGGAATTAAAAGTTGTAGAGACAGCAAGTGATCAACACTGAGAAGGCCCAGTAGGACTCTCTTACGTTCATATATCACGAAGCACCAAATCCTTCTGCATGCTGCAAAAAAGTATGTGTTCAGAGGCAGGACTGAGGAAAAATGCCAAATGGTTTAAAATGACTGCCCCTCCTTTTATTATTATTAAGGTCCATTTCAATCTTTATAGAAACCAAGCCAGTGAAACACATTCTAATTCTAAATAATTATGCAAACTATGTCCTGGGCACTGTGGGGAGACACAAGATAAGTTACAGACTCAGTCATTAAGGTGTTTATTAAAGGAAAGATATTTTTTTAAGTACATAAAATAAATGACTACAATACAAGGTAGGTGTGATGTTTCTATGTGAGTTACAAATAAAGTGCAATGGCGCCAGGGCTGGGGTAGGAGTTCACGGTAGAGAAAGTTCATGTTCAGTTGTAAGAAGCAGGAAAGGCTGCATGACTAACTTAGGCATTTGAGCTGTATCTTGGAGGGTGGGTAGGCCTGCAAAGGTCAGAGATGGTATGAGGAAGCATCCAGCTTTTGAGGATTGGACAAAGGTATACTTGGCATGAGCACGAAGCACACTGAGCAGCTAATGAAGGCCTGAGCTCGTAGGGTTGGCAGGAAAACAACAGAACGTCTGTCTACTGGCATCGCTGTGCTGGGGAATTGGGAGGTTCAGGACACGGTATGGTATGTTCAGTTTCAGAAATTTTACGTTTGCGATGACAGCACATTATCCCCTGAGGCTGAACAGGAGGCAGTGGAAATGTGGGGCTGGTGTCTGAGAGGCATGTTTAGACTGGAGATGTTAAATTTAGAATGAAAAGAACCACATTTTAAGAAAAGAAGCATGAGCATGATTTGCGCATTGTCTGGGACATGGACCAACGAGGGTCACAGACTCTCCGGTGTCACTGGAGGTCATCGTGGAGCAAAGAGACATGATATCAGGATGACCGGAGGCTGAAAATCAAACTGAAACAGCAGCTCTTAGGTCCCTGATGTGTTCAATTCAGTCAAATGACAGTTAAGTCTGAACCTGATTCTTTGATCTATAGCAGGGTCCCCAACCTTTCTGGCACCAGAGACAGGTTTCATGGAAGACAAGTTTTCCACGGACAGGGGTGGGGATGGTTTCGGGATGATTCAAGTGCATTATGGTGAGTTGTGCACTTTGTTTCTGTTATTATTACATTGTAATATATAATGAAATAATTATACAACTTACCATAATGCAGAATCAGTGGGAGCCCTGAGCTTGTTTTCCTGCAACTAGATGGTCCCATCTGGGGGTGACGGGAGACAGCGACACCTGAAGTGTGTTGCTTCTGTCCAGTCTACTCCGTAAGATGCAGCTTATTTGTCACTTGCCACTCACGGATATGAGCCTGCAAGCAATTGATTTATTATGGTGTCTGTGCAGTCAAACCTCTCTGCTAATGAGAATCTGTATTCGCAGCCGCTCCCCAGCGCTAGCCTCACCGCCTCAGCTCCACCTCAGATCATCAGGCGTTCAATTCTCATAAGGAGCGCGCAACCTAGGTCCCTCGCATGCGCAGTTCACAGGAGGGTTCGCGCTCCTATGAGAATCTAAAGCCACTGCTGATCTGACAGGAGGCGGAGCTCAGGTGGTAATGCGAGCGATGGGGAGCGGCTGTAAGTACAGATGAAGCTTCGCTCACCTGCCCTGGTTCCTAACAGGCCACGGGGTTCCAGTCCATGGCCTGGGGGTTGGGGTCCCCCGATCTACAGGAAATCCTTTCCAAAACCAGGTTCCCTCCCTCAAGTTTTTGGAATACAAGCATGTGCCCCAAGGGCTTCCCAGCTCATTGCTTTGGCTCTGCAGGCTACTTCTTATCTCCCGTAATTGAGTCTCCGGCTGCTGCCCTTTCCTTTCCTCCAAGCCTGGACACAGGCTCCACAGGTAAGACCCAGCTGATATCTCGGGGATAACAGAAGGGAATTACCACGCAGAAAAGAAAAACCTCAAGCTGGATATTAGATAGTACTGCTCCTAACACATTAGCCAAGCTCCCCTTTAAGGGGCCCTCGTGGCCCTCTCTTCCTTTGCTCCCCATCGTGATGCTCCTTTAAGGGGCCAGCTTACCTCACACCACCGTGTGCCCCCGACCTGGAGTCCAGACCCCTAACTCACACCATAGGTGCAGAGAGCAAAGCAAGCCATTCTCTTCCCTGGTCCTAGGCTGGCGTCCTTTCCTGTCCCGGGATTATTCATAGTAAGAACACTGTTAGTTAGCTTGACTATAGTAATCATTTCACTATGTATATGTGTATCAAAACATCACGTCGTACCTCTTAAATCCATACAATTTTTATTTTTAAAAAACACTCCGTTTCTTCATGGGAAGGTCTTATCTTCATCCACAGGGTGGACAGAGTCAAAGCAGTGGTCAAAAGTACAGTTTAAGAAGGCAGAGACCTTCAGGGTTCAGGAATATCGTGTGCAGGGGCTGTGGGAGACAGGTGCAGGGGTGAGGTGGGGCAAGCCCAGTCTCATGCTTCTTCACAACCTTTTCTCTAGCGTGGTGGTTTGGTTTCTCAAGATCTATGAGTAAATACTTGGACAAAAAGACAGCACTGAAGAAATACAAAATATATATGTTTCAGGAAGTCTATTCTAAAATCATATTTAGGAAAAAGAATTGAATTCTGTAATTATGCAAAGAAGCAGTCCCGCTAGAGAATCACCCAACTGACATCACTGACTGGAAACATATAACGCCCCATTCATGAAAGCTTAATTTTCTGGTGCACTTACCCTAAGCTGAGGTCTTTTATATCTTCATTTTGCAAAGAAAGGAATTGAGGGTCCAGGGACATACTGCTAATAAATGGCACATCAAGATTCAAACCCAGGCCCACCTAACCGGTCAGTGTGCTCAAACACTAAACAGTATTTGATGTACTAGGAAAAACAACTTTGTTTAAACCAGTGGTGAAGTCACTCTTTTCTCCAGGGAAATCTGTATAAGATCCCTTCTGAGGATTTTTCATAAAATGGTATCATGGTCATCATTTGTACATAGATATTTTGGACACAAACATCCTTACTCATTAATTCAACAAATGTTTACTGTGCACCAAAATCAAGCCATGATACTAGGTGTTATGGAAGATGCAAATATTACTTCCTATAGGAATTTATAATCGAGCAAGGGAGAGGAAATAAAAGACAAAACAGAATTTGATGAGTACCACAGGAAAAATCAAAAAAATGTGTGATGGAAGTTAAAAATGGGAGAGATTATATGTCCTTTGGGAGCTGGGGAGCTTTCGTGGAAACGATAGCAATTGGGAAAAGTAAAATAAATATAAATACAAAATTAATATAAAATCAAAAAATGAAAAACAGACGTCTAAATAAGGGGGATAAAGCAACATGAGAGATTATTATCAAGATATCAGGACTCCTCCAGCTGACACCTTTCCTACCTTAAAATTATCAACGGTTTCCATGGATTTAGATCAATTGCTGTAATCATGGCTAAAAATTGCTGCGCGTATGGGCAGTGGTGCAGAGGTCATACTCAAAATAACGTCCCCTCTGAAAGGATGGGGCTCACTGGGATGGTCGTCTGTCACAAGACTGGTGCTCTTCAGGAGCAGCGTGGCCACACCTCGCTGACTCACTTTTACTGATGTTTGTAATGTGTGTCAACACATTGCTATCTTTGTGCAGCCCTTATCAGACTGTGAACGACAAGAATACACCAGATAATAGTCTGTGAGCTGTTGACCAATACTTCGACTTTTTTCGATAACGATAATGCCCTTTAAACTCTGGAGTTCGGAAGTGGCGCAAAATGTGATTCTAATACAAACTAGCCTCCTTCACACTTGAATTTCTTTGGTTAAATTTCTAGCCCAAATCAGACTCTAAAGACATCGCTGTAAAAAAAAAAAATTTTTTTTCCCCTACAGATTGAAACGACTCACCTCCCCTTGGACTACGAATCCCATCATGCAACGCTGCCACAACCCCACCGCGGGGGGCGGAGCCGTAGGGGGGCCGGCCACGGCAGCGTCGCGTGCATTCTGGGCGTTGTAGTCTGGGGCCCCAGCCGCCGCCGGGACGCCCCACGTGGTGCGTGTGGCGGCCGCTCTGGGCAGCGGCTACCGCGCTCTGTCCGCGCAGCCCTCGGGGAGCGGGGCCCGGTGGGGGACGCCGGTCGGCCGGCGCGGCGCGGGCCGCAGGGAGGGCCGAGCACCCCGAGGCTTCGCGACGTTTTTGCGACAGCGCGGCCGTGTTCCGCGAGTCCCCTCCCTCCGCTCTCTGAGGAGGTACCGGCTGTTGTGCAGCGCTGCCTTTCTGTCTGAGTGGATGGGAGAGCGAGCGAGCGAGCGAGTGAGTGAGTGAGTGTGAACGTGTGTGAGCGCGGCGAGGCGCGAGCGCCCGAGGGGCAGTTCGCCGCGCCGTCCTGCCGCTGCCCGCCGCGGGGGCCCAGCGCGCGGCCGGAGCGCAGGGTCCGGCGCCCCGGAGCCTGCGGGGACAAGGGCAGCGACCGCGCTCCCCGCCCCCAGCCCTCGTCCCTCACCCTTCTGCGCCCGGGGACCGCGCCGTCCCCCCCGGCCGGCCCCCGCCCCACCGCCCCCCTGGATGTCCCCGGCGCCCTCGCGGGGCCTCCTCCTGCCGCCGCGGCCGGGCCGGCGTTGCGGCCGCCGGGCGTAGAGCGGGCGGGTTCCCGGGGGCCGCGGCTGCCGGAGCCTCCCCGGTCCCCACCCCCGCCCCGCGGCGCCGCGACCCCGCTCCCCGGCCTCGCAGGCCGTGACAATGGACTATGACTTTAAAGTGAAGCTGAGCAGCGAGCGGGAGCGGGTCGAGGACCTGTTTGAATACGAGGGCTGCAAAGTTGGCCGAGGCACTTATGGTCACGTCTACAAAGCCAAGCGGAAGGATGGGTGAGTGTCGGCGTCGGGCGGGCGGCGGCGCCGGGCAGGTGGGCACCCTCCCTCCGGCCTGGGTCCGGCCGGCCGGGCTCGGGGAGGAGCTGGTGCCGAGGGGGCCGGGCCCGCACGAGACCCGGCGAGCCGCTGCCTCTGTCTCTCCTGGCGCCGCTCGTCGGGCAAGGGAGCTGTGTACTTTTTATCCAGGGGTTTCGGTACAGATTTCTTTAAAATTTCGTTATGAAACGTCAGTTTAAATGATCTTTAAGGGGGGTCGATTTATTATGGGAACCTTCTGGGGCTTTCCTCAACCGCCTCTGGACTGACATCCATCAGTCTGGAAGGGAAGCTGGGATCCTTTTCCCCCACCAGTTTGTGATTGATTTACGATCAAATTCGGATTTTATTTTGGGGAAAGAAATCAGCAAGTCAGTGTGGTTCTGAAGAGTTCCTCTTGGTGATCACCTGCCGCAGAAACGTAGTAGTTACTCTTTCGATATCATTAGCTGTGAGTTTTACCTAGAACAATGGGGGTTTGGTGCAGGGTGGGTGGTGAAGAAAAAGGCTGATGACAAATAGGGGAGTCTTGTTCAGGCCGTTCCCCCCAGATGTAGCAGCTGGCAATGAACTTTCAATAATCTCTTTGCTTCAGATATTCTTCCCGAGAAATATTAAGTCTATGACTGGTAACGCTCCCAATTTAGTTTCCGAAACCGGCAGGTGAAGTGTTCATTTTTCCTTTGTCACTAGGTGAATAGCTTGTGATATTGACAAAAGAGAAGGCATTTCTTAGTTGAGAAAATATAATTTATTAACTCCTGTTTTCCTCTTCAAAAAACGGATGTTGTCTTTATCGCCTTTGACACTGTAGGAAACTGCTGGAAAGAGAACGTCAAAGCTTGTTATATAATCTTTAGATTTTATTATAAACAAAGTAGGTTTACTTGAACATCACTGTTAGTTTGGTTAGCTGCTGTTTAACGTTTAAGATAATTGCTTTTTTTCCCCCCAAATCACACAGGAGGGTATGTTCAGAACTATATTAGCACTAAAAAAATGAAACCATTCAAAAAGCTGAAGTTACCTGGGTTGGGGGGGAAGCCATATTTATAAATACTTTAGTATTCTAAATATTGGCGAAGGAAGGATCTACCTAATCAACATTTTTTCTTAGATTTACTGAGATATCTTTCTAAAATAACTTAAAATGGACTCTAAGAGGGAGAAGATAGTAATTCTCATTAATTTGGAATGTGCATTTCAGTGCTTATATGCAGCAGTAAAGCAGTGATGGTATATGCAAAAGGTACGGATTTGAAAACTTGATACTGTGGGTGCTGCATGTCTTTAAAAGTACTCTTTAGCAGAATGGATAGTCTGGTGACACTTGAGAAATCAGCTTCTGGAGATGTTGTTGACTCTGTTGTTTAATTATATTTCTCATTGAAGTATTACTCTGTAATAACGTACATATTTAAAAAGTTATCCTTGTTAACTTCCCATACAATATTTTTTAAAGGACTTACACCATCTCCCTGTCCCCCAATATTATGTAATTTGGGGCATATTCATAAAATCCCTGATCCCATGAGATTAGACATTGTAGTGCATTTGACTATCTGTCATCTTTTTAATAAAATTCTGGTGATCTTAATTTCTTTCTAATCTCTCTGAGAAAAACCAGTTCTATTTTCATAAATTACCAATTTAAGCTAATAAAACATACAAATTTTATTAACTTTGAATTTACATTTTATGAAAAACTATAATATTGTTTACTAGCAAGAGGTACTTTTGACCACATTTTATATCTCATGGTCAAGTTTTAATTTAGGCTAAGAATAATTTTAGAAGATTAAATTATACAATTTAAAATTAGCTGAATGTATAATATATGAACACTTCTTTGTCATTCATGATAACCAAAAAGCAGGTAGCATTGCATTTTGGAAAAATTAACTTTTTGTTTATAATTCTTTGGGCTTGTTTTCCAGTAGCCTCTAATGATTTTGTATATAGGAAGAACTGTTTTTTAAAAAATGGATGAAATGTCAAGAGAGTTTTAAAATTACTTAAAACAGTTTTTGTGCTCCAGAGGGAATGTTTTTCGGCTCCTTATAACCTCACTCTGGTAAAATGAAGCATTGTATTTATGAAGCTCTTTTGATCTTATGTCAGTGAAATGTAATTTAGTGCATTTTAGTCCTGGTAAAATAAAATTTGTGGCTGTTTAATCTTTTATAAAAAGATGATGATCAAATAATTTGTTTCTAGTATTGATTTACTTTCAAATGAAATTATATATTCTGCAACTGGAATTTCAGAGAACTCTAGGAACCCAGACAATAACACCTTCAAAGAGAATACTGAGATTTACAATAAAATGAAATAAATTTCATTTGTATTTGGCTATTAAAATGAAGGTATCTAAATGTATCCTTTCAGTTGTCCAGTGAGCATCATAGACATGAATAATTAGTAATGGAATTTAGACCAGAGGAGTTAGCTGCTTAAATTATTGTTTTAGGAAATAAAACAGCTTGAAAGGTCATTTCTTTGATTTTAAGTATTAATAATACTCTCCTGCTAGTATACTACACTTTTGGTAAACTCAGCATTTTAAGGAATGTGGGGAAGGCGGAATACTTTATTTGAGGCATGATTATGTACATGGAAAGGGGGCCTTTTATAGTTGTGTTATTTTCAGGTTCTAATAGAGTTAAAACATAAATGCACAGTAAATCTTGGGAATAATTCACTCTCGCTGTCACCATAAATGAGATAGAGAGTGTCCTTTGTGTCTGAACACCAAAAGGGTACTCAGTGGGAAGCAGGGGGATTCATTTTCTTTCTGAGTCAATTGCATTTCCTCTTTGCAGAATTTAGGCAACCAAACTTATCTTGTTTAAAGGAATGGAAAAGTGTGAGAACCAGAAAACAATTTGTGTTTTTAAATTCTCATTATTGGCACTGAACATTGTAGAATTTAAAAATTAATTTGGGGTAAGAGTTTGATTTCCAAATAAGAAAAGCAAAAAGACTTTTCTTGAATAGGGTTCTTAGGCTGCTGTACTCTGTGTTCAAAAGAACAGATACTATATAATTGGGATTGTGTGTGTGTGAATGTGAGAGAGAGAGAGAGAGAGAGAGAAATATACAGAAAACTTTTGTTGGGGCACTTTTGTAGACAGCACAGAGATTAGTAGGCAGTGGTAATGATAATAATAGCTAAGTTACTGAGTAAGTCTTAGGACCTGGGCAGAGCCCTTTACAGCCATCATCTGTTGAATCCTCGCAAGTACCATACAAGTCAGTTGTGTTTTTTCAGTTTTATAGTTGAGGAAACTGAAGTTTAAAAAGGTTAAGCAAATTTGTCCATGGTTACATGACTAATTAAATGTCAGAGCTGGAATTGGGGGATTACAGGCTGGTCTCTTACTCCACAGCCCAGGCTCTTAACCATTATGCTTCATATTAAGATAAATATAAACATAGACATGGGGATTTGGTGTTTTAGTGGGTCATTCAGAAAGCATGAATGCCTTATCACAGGACTAGTCTTTTCAATTAACTGATACTTTTTTAGTATGTTTCTGAACAGCCCTAGTTTTTCTAGTGCTGCAAAAGTAAGTGTGTAGCTATGTGGTGTATACACACACACACATATACGTGTATGTCTGTGTGTGTGTTTGTGTGTGTGTGTGTGTGTGTGTGTGTGTGTGTAGGACCAGACTCTAATAGGGCATGTTAGGATGTGAAAATTCTTCGTGTAGTGCAAAGAACTCTAAGTTGGGGAGACTGGAGAACTGAGTTTGAGTTCAGACTCTGCCTCTGATCACCAGTATGACCTTGGGCAAATCATTTGCCCTTGTAGACCTTTGTTTCCTTATTTCTAAAATTACGGGGTTTGAGTTGATCATTTTTAGGGCCTTCCAAGTATTATAATTTGAGGAAGTAAAAATATAAAACACTTTCGAAAGATCAGGTAAGCAACCACTAAGACAAAAATTTTACTTTAGACAGTAATACACATCCATGTTTCTTAGTCTCATGCTTTAATGTGGGTTCTCATCAACTGCCAAAAAGAAAATAAGTAGCTTCCAAAGACTTGTCAGCTCCCTTACCTAACATGCCTTGTACCACTGTGGCATTCCCTCCTGTTTACATCTTAAGGTGTGGGATTTATGTGGCTGCTCCCATCCTGTGAACCATTCATTTGGTGGCTAGCATGAGGAACGCTTCTGATTTGATCTGCACTAGAGCTTTTAAGTCAGCTTTAATTCCTTAGCTGTGATCAGAACTTGATTGGAACCCTTTATTTCCCCTGAAGGATTTGAATAGTTTTTCTTTTGAATATTGCTGAACCCTGTATCTAGGCTCAGTTTGATTTAAGTATTTCTTTAGATGTCAGAAATGCCAAATACAACATGTAATAATCCCCATCAGTGGGGATTTTGCATGCCCAATAAGGAATATTCCTTATAACATTTAAAAAATGTGATGGAAAGGGACAAGCAGAATATTCACTATGCATTTCTTATCTACTTGCAGTTGAATTTATCTGCCTTAATACTCAGTGCATTCAGATCCACTGGGTAGGCCACTTTGAGGTTTCATGCTTAGATCCCATTTTCTTTTTTTTTCCTTTTTAAATTAATTAATTAATTTTGGGCTGCGTTGGGTCTTTGTTGCTGCGCGTGGACTTTCTCTAGTTGCGGTGAGCGGGGGCTACTCTTCATCGCGGTGCGCGCACTTCTCATTACGGTGGCTTCTCTCGTTGCGGAGCATGGGCTCTAGGCATATGGGCTTCAGTAGTTGTGGCTCACGGGCTCAGTAGTTGTGGCTCGCTGGCTCAGTAGTTGTGGCTCGCGGGCTCTAGAGTGCAGGGTCAGTAGTTGTGGCGCACGGGCTTAGTTGCTCCGCGGCATGTGGGATCTTCCTGGACCAGGGCTCAAACCTGTGTCCCCTGCATTGGCAGGTGGATTCTTAACCACTGTGCCACCAAGGAAGTCCCAGAGCCCATTTTCTTAGTAGCAAACTGGCAAATTAATTCATTTTTGGATTTGCTGATTTGATTATTTTACTGTTTTTTCTAACATTGGAAGAAATCCATTCCCTCATTCACTCAGCGAATATTTACTGGACCCTTCTATCTGCCAGGCACTGTACAAGGTATTGAGAATGCCAAGATGAGTAAAATATTCCATTATTTCAGAAGACACCTACTGAGGAAACAAACGTAAATAAACTATAGCAATTTAATAAGCATTATGATAATTAATACAAGGTGCTATTGGAACACAGACATGGAAGCTCCCAACTGCTTAGGGTTTTCAGGATAAACCTCTCAGAGGTGGCAGCACTTCGTTGAGTCTTGACGGACAGGGAAGATCTCATCAGAAAGGGCATTTCTTTTTTTAACTTAGTTTCTTTTCTTCTTTTTTTAATTTTAATTTTTTGGCCGTGCTGCAGGGCATGTGGGATCTTAGTTCCCCAACCAGGGATTGAACCCGTGTCCCCTGCATTGGAAGGGTGGAGTCTTAACCACTGTACTGCCAAGGAAGTCCCAGAAAGGGCATTTCAAGAGGAATAGGACAAAGGGTTTTTTTTTGTTGTGCTCTTAAAGACCCCAACAACTTTTGTGGGTCTGAATTATTTCTTCCCATGCCTTTCCTTGCCGCACCTTTTCTGTTGCCGGCATCTTTGAGCTCCTGCTGCTTGTGTAGTGCTACATACGTGTGCTACAGGTGTTCCATTGTACCCATTGGACATGATGAAGTCTCTGTGATTCAATATGGGGATACATTTATCAGCATGTACTGAGCACCTTAATTGTCTCTGTGGCAGTTTCTCATCACAGGAACATTGGTGAATCAGGGTACAAGCAGCCTCTGAAATCCAACTGTCTGATTTAGGAATATCTCTCATATGTAAGACTGCCATGGCAGAACAGTGGCTCTGGATAGCAGATGACTCTCCTTTGGCCTCACCTCCATGAGGAGTAGGGATCCAGAATTTTCTGTGCTGCTGAGATGGTGGTGGCCAACAGGTCGGAGGGGAATTCCTCTTGTTGGGACTCTCAGTTGTGTGAGAAGATGGTAGGGAGGTGGCTTCCGGCAACTGAATTTCAGCTAGGAAAATAGAAATAATGACAAATTATTAGAAGTTACTGTAGGTCATTTGCAAGCTTACCTACTTTTTCAAAAATTAGTTCTCTTGGCAGTTGTGTTCAGAATTATGATTTACAAACATTTGAAATATGATCCATATGTAAGTTGGGACTGTATATGCCAAATCAGTGTTGATAAATATATATTCTTCCCCGTGGCTGGTGAATTGTTGAATCCAACCCTCATTGTCTCTTTATGTTTTTATTCTTTTTCTGTTCTTAGCTGCTGCTAGAGAATGAAAATCCTACTGTCCTTACCTCTTTCAGAACAATTTGTAAATCCTTTCCTTCACAGCAGCTTAAGTAGGCCTTGGCCATCTCTTCGTTATTTAGAAACTACTGTGATATTTTTTGTCTTAAAATATCTGTTGTCACCTCAAGGCAGTTCTTGAAGTTGTCACTAAAAAGTGACTTTCACCCGTTAGTTTGATCTTAATACTTAAAGACCTTTAAGTTATCATTTTCTCAAGATTCTTTAGTATAGTGATTGTCAAAGTCACAAAACCAGTCCCTGCTGTAGTAGGCTGCTTTTACTGATAGAGTTACGTCTTGTCCTTCAGGTGTGTTGTCACAGAAAAAATGCTGAGAATCCCCTTTTTAAAATTGAGATATATCACATACCATAAAATTCACCCTTTTAAAGTGTGCAGTCTACTGACTTTTAGTGTATCCACAAGGCTATGCAATCATCACCACTACCTAATTCCAGAACATTTTTATCGTGTGAGAAGAAACCCCGTATCAATTGGTAGTCACTCCACATTCCCTCTCTTCCCAGCCCCTGGCAACCACTAATCTATTTTCTTTCTCTATGGATTTGCCTATTCTGAACATTTCATGTAAATAGAAATATATAGTATGTGGCCATTTGTCTTTTACTTAGCGTAGCGTTTTCAGTGTTCATTCATGTTGTGCATGTGTCAGTGTTTCATTCCCTTTTATGGTTGAAAAATATTGCTTTGTATGGATAGACCACATTTTGTTTATCCATTTATCAGTTGGTGGACATCTAGGTTGTTTCTACTTCTTGGCTATTATGAATAATGCTGCTATGAACCTTCATGCTCAAATTGTTGTGTAGATATATGTTTTTGGTTCTCTTAGGCAAATACCCAGAGTCATATGGTAACTCTATGTTTAGCTTTTTGAGAAACTGCCAAACTTTTGAAAGCAGCTGAGAACCACTTTTGAGTGGCTTTACCTTGACTTTGGTTTAGAACCATGATTTGTCCTCTGTCCACAAGACCTGGACACCTTAATTCCCAGGACACCTTATTAATCAGTAGCCCACCTTATTCCCAGGAAGTGTTCACACACTAGTCTGTTGTGGCGATTCTGCAATACAGACTAATACAGCTGCTCCTCCTCCATCAAATCAGACCGCCTTCCGAGCTTGTTCTCAGGCAGCACCTTGTGCTGGGAGCAGTTTTCCCTCAGCTGAAATTGGTTCTAACATTTAGCTTCAGAAATCTTAACTACTTTATCTTAACATACAACTCCAGTAATTCTCTCTTCACTCACCACCCCGCAAAACATAGTTAGTTCTTCATAGATATATTATGTAACTACATTAGTGTATATGTGGTTAATGTTTATATGTCCTTTGGGTCTTTCTGGTGAAGGTTTATGGGTTAGATATTATGGATTTCCTCTAGGGCAGTAATTGTGTTCCCCTTACCTCCTGGCATATTGCCAAATGTCGACAGGTATTTAATACTTTAAAATTTTTGGTGTACCTAAAATTCATACTTGAAAATTTTCCTTTTAAACTTGCTAGACTTAAAAACTTGAGCATATTTTGGAATAGAAAAGCAGTGCCTTGTGAAAATACCCTGAGAAGCAAAGTTTGATGGGCTGGCTAAATTGATACCAGGAACAGAATTGAACAAAACCAAAGGCCAAAGGCAGATGCAAGCTTTGTTAATTGACTGAACCAAATAGAAGTCCCAGGTATTTGAAAAATTGAGCCACTACAAAGAATAAAGTATTTTCTAAAGTATACCTTGTAAATGAATCAGTTTACATGGGGATCAGACCTATATTTCTAACCTTAAGGAAAATATAATTAGTCTCTGAACCAGAGTTGACATTTAGTTTTCTTTAAACTCTGTGGTTGTTTCATATTTGAAGTTTCCTTTTGTTATGTGAATAAAAAATTATATAGTTTAACAACTACTCAAGGTAACTCAGTTACTCCTCTCTCTAGACAAGCTCTTTAAAATCCATAACTTTATTATAGCCCATGAATTCTAACAAATAATCCTAAGGAGAGGAATTCTTCACATCATGATGCCTACTCTGGGTGTTTCTGTACACCTGAATTTTATAGCTTTTGTAGAGAACTAAGGGATTTAAAAAAAAAACAAAACCCAAACTTGTCAAACAGTGGTATTATGGTTTATATTAAGCAAGTCATTATTTTAGGGGAAAGAGGAGGTAGGTATTGAAAAATTATTTTTATGAGGCTTCTGTTTTAAGGAAAGCCAATAAATCGTGCAAAATTTAAGCTCGTGTAGAATAAATACATTTGTTTGGAGTTTTTTCACTTTATGAAAGAAGCCCTTTAAGTAAGGGAGCTCTCCTAGCATACCTATCCTGTGACTCAGTTTGCCAAAAGTTCAGTTTATACACATTTTCCAAGAAAATGTTAAGCACAGAGTAAGGAGTACTTGTATTTGTTTTCTAGTGCTGACTTAACATTGAAGGTTCTTTTAAATGTAAAATTAAGTCATTTAAATATTTGATGTTCCATCATAGTCTCTCTTTAGCTGTAATTTTGGGGGGGGCAAATGTGTGTATTTACAGTTTATTTGGTCTCTGTTCATTGAATGTCTAATGTGCCAGGTTCTGTGCCAGGTATAGGTGATTCAGCAGTGAACAGGCCATAGTTGTAAGTCATTAGGGAACTTAAAGACTTTGAGGGGCACAGGCAAATAAACAGGTAATTACAATACAGTGGTATACAGCTGTGATGGAGAAAATGATTAATGAAATCTACTGTGACGTTATTTTTTTTCATTCAAGAATATTATGCGGGACTTCCCTGGCAGTCCAGTGGTTAAGACTCGTGCTTCCAATGCAGGGGGCGTGGCTTCGATCCCTGGTTGGGAAACTAAGATCCCACATGCTGCACAGCCAAAAAATAAATAAATAGATCCATCGGATGGAGAATGTTGATTTTTTTAAAAAAAGCATATTATGCATCTTTCCATGTCAGTAAATATAGCTCTAAATCATCAGTTTTAATTATTGCTGGCATCACATTACACACACACACACACACACACACACACAGTAGATATGTATCCAGTTAACCAGTTCTCTAGTGATAGAAGAAATATAAGTAGTCTCTAAATTTTAGCCATTGCAGTTAGGGAAGTACCTCCTAGAAAATATGACTACAGTTCTTCAACATAGTATCAAGCTCTTGCAGTGGAATTTTAGGGTCAAAGATTGTATACTTTCAACAGCTGTATTTCTGTTATAAAATAAGATTGGATTATACAATTAATAAACTCTCAGGATAAAAATTCAAACAGTGTGTAAGAATATGCAGGAAGATCATTGTCAGCCCCTCTTTGTATATATGCGTATGGGAGCAGATACATGTCTGGGTCCACTTTAAAATTTACTTTAATATTTCATTCATTTTGAGCAAATAATACATGAGTATGCCAAAAATGTAAATATACTGAGGAAGTGAAAACTTAAGTCTTCTCACCTCTGTCTCCTCCAGGCACTCATTTCTTCTTTCAGAGCTGTCCACTGATAACGTTTCTTGTGTATGCTTTCCAGTTTGTGGACACAAACATCTTTGGACTTTATGGTATTATTTTTCATGCATAACTCTTTTATTTTTATAAAGTCACATGTATCAATGGCTGCTGGGTTATGTGTAAGAATTAGTTAGAAAGGACTTTATGTCATCATCCTTAAACACAAAATGTATGATGGCGTATACGTATATTTTGTTTCTTGCTTTTCTCAGTTCATGTTTTAGAGACTGATAACAGCACATGTAACGTAATTCATTTCATCAGCTTGTCATTCTTTTTTATGAACATAATGTAATATGCATATCCAGTTGAAGGACATTTAGGTTGCTTTCATTTTTTTTTTATGCCCTTAAGCAGTACTGCAGTAAATGTCCTTTATATCAGTCTTTCCACACAACATTCTCTCAGATGGAGACAGAACTTCGCAGGTACCCAGAAAGTCCCCCACAGGGATATTTGCTGTGGATGATACCACTGGCAAGGAGCAAAGTCTTCATGAAGCAAGAGAAGCTCCCTTGCTATATCCACAGGGAGTTTTATCCCTCCTGGCTTCTCTCAAAAGTTCTAGAGACTGATCATCACGCCCAAGCACAAGTTACTGGTAACGACCCAGTACATAACTGCTAGACTGCTGCAGTGCAGGTCAGTTTCCCAGGAATGTCTCTTTAACAGGCCTAGGCTTCAGGCTCTTTGGAGGTCCAATCTTATGCACCATTTATACTCCCATCAAAACTCCCCAAACAAAACTTAATCTGGAAGGAAGAAATGGAAATAAATATAATAATGACATGCTTGAGTCCTGGGGGCAAATGCATTGTAAAGTTGGAATTGTTTATTCTTTTGGAAATTTTGCTTTAGGTTTTCTTTTCCCACATAGTCCTATGTATTTTAGATTACTGGTTGGCATAAAAAAATTGAGTCTTGTGGATACTTAAGATTACAGTCATTATTAAGTTTACATGTTATTTTATGTTCACTTTCATCAGATGATCTTTCTCTCTTGTTTCCTGTTGCTTGGCCTTGGTCATCCTTTCATTTCCTGACCAGCACTGACCTTCCTATACCCAGTCTTTTCCTTTCCTCCCCTTTTTGGCTTGCTTTTTCTGTTTGGTACTGATTTTGGCTTTGGCCTTGCTCCTTGTCACCAGTCTCAGTAGGATTCCCCTCTGGGCTGGCCTCCTTTTCTGCTGCCAGTGGAATTTCTTGACTTTGTGTATTCGGCAGAGGGAATCATTTATGTAGGTAAGCAGGCAGCTGATTACCCACTAGACAGTTCTGATGTACTTTATTAATTTGGAAGAGACTTTTAAGAACAGTTTTAAGTACTGCTAAACATAACTCTTTCTCCATAGACATAATTTCTCCTCAACAGAAGTTGGAAAGTACTTACTCCTTATAGATAGATAAGAAGCTGAAAAAGTACGCAAACATTTAATCTTTTTATCTGAAAATCTATTTTAGTACACAAGAGTCCAGGGCTGCTTGAGAGTTTAAACCAGGTACCCTGTAGCCAAAAGTTACTACTGTCCTGTTTTAGCCAAGACTAGCTGACCTGCAGAGCCCCTTTAGGCTTTTGACATGTGCTAGGCTTGGACATGCAGACGTGGAAAACATAAGGAAGTCTGTCAAAGTAGCACACACTTCACATATTTCATCTGTTTCTCTTCCGGATTTTTTTTTGTGGGGGTGGGATGGGACCGTTCAGTTTCGGAAGGTGATTCAGCCTGATCTTCTTTAAGTACTTGAAGTTTTCATTGCAAGCAAAAAACACTAACCAAGTATACCACTTTTTAACCTTTATTTGACTTGGATCATGTAGCATTTGCCCTATTTCTGTTGCACTTTGTAAGAACTGGACTCACTGAGTTTAAGTATGCTTGCTGCTTTTAAATCAGAATGCAGTACAATTACATTTTTCCTTAGTGAGATTCTGTGCTATGATTACCCCGGAAATGTTTTGGAATGTAAGATAACATTTACCACTAGGTATTCATTATTTATTTTAAAGTATTTAAAAAGTAGTTTTGATTTAGTTGCAGTGTACTAAGTAGGGAAATTAAATACCAGTTGTCTTCATGGAGGAAATATTAGTAAAACCTTTAAAGAAGTTACACATTTATACTTCATAAGGTTTTTTAATAGCTTTATTGAGCTATAATTCACATACCATACAGTTTACCTGTTTTAAGTGTACAGTTCACCATCTTTTAGTGTATTCACAGAGTTGTGTGGCTGTTACCACAGTTTAATTTTAGAATATTTTTATCCCCCCTAAAAGAAATCCGGTATCCATCAGCAGTCATTCCCCTGTCCTTCCAACCCTCCAGCCTTGAGCAGCCACTAATCTGCTTTCTGCCTCTGGATTTGCCTGTTCTGAACATTTCATTTAAATGAAATCATCTAATATGTGGTCTTTAGTGATCGGCTTCTTTCACTTAATATAATGTTTTCAAGGCTTATCCATGATTTAACATGTATCACATTTTGTTTAGTCATTCATCAGTTGTTGGATATTTGGGTCATTTCCACTTTTTGGTTATTATGAATAATGCTGCTGTGAACATTGGTGTACAAGTATCTGAGTCCCTGCTTTCAGTTCCTTGGATATATACCTAGGAGTGGAATTGCTGGATCATATGGTAACTGAGTGCTTAACTGTTGAGTAACCACCAAACTGCTTCCTCAGTGGCTGCACCATTTTACATTCCCACTAGCAATGCACAAGTGTTCCAATTTCTCCACATCTTTGCCAACACTGATCCCGCCCCTTTTTTTTTAATATAGCTGTCCTTACGGCTATTAAGTGGTATTGATTTGCATTTCCCTAATGATGAATGGTACTTATTGTATCATTCAGTATCAGTAAATACTTCTCGTGTACTTATTGATCATTTGATTATCTTCTTGGAAAAACATATTTATATCCTTTGCTCATTTAAAAATTGAGTTATTTATCTTTTTATTATTGAGTCATAGGAGTTCTTTCTATACTCTGGATACTAGACCCTTATCAGATAGATGATTTGCAAATGGCCAATAAGCACGTGAAAAGATGCATCATCAGGGAAATGCAAATCAAAACTATGAGATATTACTTCATACCTGTTAGGATGGCTACTATTTAAAAAAAAAAAAGTGTTGGCCACTTGTATATCTTCTTTGGAAAACTGTCTGTTCAGGTCCTTTACCCATTTTTTAATCTGGTGGTTTGGTTTTTTGTTGAGTTTTAGTTCTCTGTATATTCTGGATACTAATTCCTTATAAGATATACAATTTACGAGTATTTTCTCCCATTCTGTAGGTTGCCTTTTACTCTGTGGATATTGTCTTTTGACACATCAATGTGAAAAATTTTCATGAAGTCCAATTTGTCTATTTTTTCTTTTATTTCCTGTGCCTTTGTTGTCATAATCCAAGAAATCATTGCTAAATCAAGGTTGTAAAGCCTGTAGTTTGTAGTTTTAGTTCTTTAGGCCATGGATCCGTTTTGAGTTAGTTAGCCAGATTTTCTCCTAGAAAGTTTGAACTAATTCATCCTCTCATTCATAATGAACAGGAGTAATGTTTGCCACTCCCTTGATCAGTGTTTTTATTATTTAATCTTTAAAATAATTTTCTTTTAATCTTTGTAAATTTGATAGGAAAGCTATGGAATCATGGTTTTATTTACATTTGTTTCATTAATATTTAAACTTACAGTTTCTTGTTTTTTCATTATTTAATTTCTTTGGTGAATTGCCTGATCATATTTTACCCATTTTCCTATAATATTTTTCTTAAATTTTTTTTTTGTGAAGTACTTTGCTTCTTGGAATATTAAATTCTTTTATTCATGTTGCAAGTATTTCCAATTTTTATTTCTCTATTTATGATATTTTCATATGTAATCACCTGTCATTCTTTCTTTGCTCCTTTTTTTTCCCATAATATTTTAATACTTTTCCACTTTTAAATACTGGTTTTAATTTTGTGATTGTAACATGGAAGATCCAACTTTATTATTTTTCTTTTAAATTTATTTATTTAATTTATTTATTTTTGGCTGTGTTGGGTCTTCGTTGCTGCACCCGGGCTTTCTCTAGTTGCGGCGAGCGGAGGCTACTCTTCGTTGTGGTGTGAGGGCTTCTCACTGCAGTGGCTTCTTGTTGCAGAGCACGGGCTCTAGGCATGCGAACTTCAGTAGTTGTGGCACGTGGGCTCAATAGTCGTGGCTCACAGGCTCTAGAGTGCAGGCTCAGTAGTTGTGGCACAAGGGCTCAGTTGCTCCACGGCATGTGGGATCTTCCCGGAGCAGGGCTTGAACACGTTCCCCTGCATTGGCAGGCAGATTCTTTTTTTTTTTTTTTTTTTTGCAGTACGCGGGCCTCTCACTGCTGTGGCCTCTCCTGTTGCGGAGCACAGGCTCTGGATGCGCAGGCTCAGAGGCCATGGCTCATGGGCCCAGCCACTCCGCGGCAGGTGGGATCTTCCCGGACCGGGGCACGAACCCGTATCCCCTGCATCGGCAGGCGGACTCTCAACCACTGCGCCACCAGGGAAGCCCGGCAGGCAGATTCTTAACCACTGCGTCACCAGGGAACCTCCCAACTTTATTATTTTTAAAAAATATCATCAGGATCATAAAGGTATTTAGAATAGTTACACTCTACACACTCCCAAGATACTTTAAAATGATTGTTTTGAGTTTGTAGATGAACAATGACAATAATCCAAATACATTGTGTGTACAACTTGGATCAAATACTGATGAAAGTGTTTAATTGGACAAACAACTGATAAGCTTAAAGATAACCAGCACAATTTCACAAGAGAACCAGTTCAGCCCAACTAAGATTTTCTTAATAGCAGTTGACACTGATGTTGTATAGGAGTACAAATTAGTTAATGAAACTGAGCAAATGGGGGTCCCATTCCTCCTTTCCCTTTTTTTGTATTCCTGCATCCCTCCCAGTCATCCTCTTCCTTGGTCTGGCTACCCCTGTGGCGAACCCAAATCAAGAGTTGCTGTGATCACCCTCCACCAGAAAATCAGGAGCCCTGAATTCCAGGTGAAGCACTGTGCTCTCTTGAACTGTACAGTGGACACTCAGGGACAAAACCCCTCATCACCAATATTTTTCAAGTTTCTATCACAGTACAAAAGAGTAACTGAGTAGAAAAGAGAGTAAGATGATTTATTTTTGCTTGGGGAAGAGAAGTGGGAAATAACTGTGGATGAGAAAACATCATGTATATTCAGTATGTAGGAATTAGCCATATGGAAATAATTCTAGAGGGCCTGAATGTTGTCTAAAGGGCTGGTACCTCTCCAAATTTTGATCTCTTTTAAACTCCTTTCATATTCCCCAACTCATTTCTAAATCTGGTTGGGCAGGTTTAACCCTAGTGAAGTACCAGTGCAATTATCTGAAGGTAAAATGTATCTGTTTTTTTTCTTCTTTTTTTAATACAGATATTTTTACTGTAATTTTATTTACAGAATAATTTGCAAAAGTATATCATTAACATATAGTGCAAATGCAACTAATGTAGATTTAGACACTGCTCTGTAAACTTTCCATACCTTTGTAAAATAGAGCTATCCAATTTAGTCATGATAGTTACCAGAAATGGCAAACATAGAAACATTCATAGTGGGTATATAAAAAGATTCCCATCAGTGGCCATGGTGAATTAACCTTTCCTCCCCAACCCTCCCATACTCCCACCCCAATCCCACAACTGATTGTAAAATAAAATACACATTTGAGGTTTAAACTTTTCTTTTTTGAACATCACAATATAAAATGTTAACTGGTGATGTAGTAAACTGATAATTGGTCTCATTTGCCTTAACTAGCATTACCACCATATAGGCACTTTTCCTCATAGTCAAATTATGAACAGCATTTTCTGTAATAAGGCATATTCCATGCACATCATTTAGAGAAAGGTAAATTAAAAAATAGAAAAGATTTATGGAGCATGAAATCTGCGTGCATGTAACGTAAGCATATATTTTATATGTATTCTCCTCTCTGTACAGAATAATAAATACCACTATATCTGATGCAAGTAATTCACTTCCAGGATTGTGTATATTAAGTGATCAGACTAATCCCATCATTAAATTATCACCTTGCACTTATCATTAAGACTCCATTACCATGTAGGAAATATATACAGGACATGTTCCACGTGACATGACTTTCTGCTTTACAAAATGGGTCTGGTTTCTGTGTTTCTGTAGAGGTGAACAAGTCAGCAAAGCGTCTGCAAAATGCCTCTGATTTATGTAAGCGCATTTGTGTATAAATACAATGAAGATTCTGAAGTGGGCAGTCATTTCTACTTCAGTGAGTACCGTTCCCTGCCTCTACTCCATGTTTCAAGGTTTTTCAAAGGGGCCTAAAACTAAAAAAGGTTTTTTACATTTAACTTCTTACAGCAACTAAAGATCGGTTTGAATCACATGGACTTCTTTACTGCCCTGCTGAAGTTTCTGATCAAGAGGCAAACAAGGGGCTTCCCTGGTGGCACAGTGGTTGAGAGTCCGCCTGCCAATGCAGGGGACAGGGGTTCGTGCCCCGGTCAGGGAAGATCCCACATGCCGCGGAGCGGCTGGGCCCCTGAGCCATGGCCGCTGAACCTGCGTGTCCGGAGCCTGTGCTCCGCAACAGGAGAGGCCACAATAGTGAGAGGCCCGCGTACCACAAAACAAAACAAAACAAAACAAAAAAAACAAAAGAGGCAAACAGGAACGGTGCCCACATTTTCTATGCATAATTTGCAACGAACGTATCTTTTTTAAAAAATTATTTTGTTTATTATTTTTGTCTGTGTTGGGCCTTCGTTGCTGTGCGCGGGCTTTCTCTAGTTGCGGCGAGTGGGAGCTCCTCTTCATCGTGGTGTGCGGGCTTCTGATTGCAGTGGCTTCTCGTTGTGGAGCGCGGCTCTAGGCTCGCGGGCTTCAGTAGCAGTGGCTCACGGACTTAGTTGCTCCGCGGCACGTGGGATCTTCCTGGACCAGGGCTTGAACCCGTGTCACCTGCATTGGCAGGTGGATTCTTAACTACTGCGCCACCAGGGAAGCCCGCAACGTATCTTTTAAACTGACCCAAATTAGAATAACTAACAAACACACATGTTACTGAATACTAGAAATATTGAATCAAGTGTCAAACTCAAACAGCGAGATTTGCTGGAACATGTAATACCGTATATCCTCTCACAAATTTCAGGAAGACATGAGCTTATTTTATTCTGATCATTTTACCAGAAAGTAGTTTATACCTATAAGGTTATACAGATGTTTCTCTTTGAAGGCAGGCAGAACCAATTTAGGAAATTACCAAATTGTGTTTGTAACAAACTGAAAGAAATCTGTAGCACACAGTACACAACTAAAAATCCAATAGAAATATAAAGATATCTGGAGAAAAAAACTAAAGCTCTTCACTGTTTCTCCATCAGAACCGAAGTTCTCCATGGGAGTAAGACTATAGAAAAGGTGAAATCACAGGATATCGACAGCCTTCAGTTATTAAGAAACACTTCGCATGACCATGTGAATTATGATAGAAATCAGCAGCAGTGAATTCTATGATTATACAAAGTACAAAAGTCAGATTCTGGACACAGACTTGACTGTATTTATGATATTTGACTCTATGTTATTTTCATATGTAATCATCGGTCATTCTTTCTTTGCTTCTGATTTTTCTTCACTGTAGACATTTTTTCTTACATTTCCTTCTAACGTTTTTAAAGTTTAAAAAAATTTTGCAGTTAAATTATTTAATCTTAAATTTATTTAGTATAAGATGTTATTAGGGTTCTAACTGTAATTTTTCTAGTCTTGTTAATACTGTTGAATAATTCTTTTACAATTGATTTGAAATGCCACCTTCACCATTACCCTAAGTTCTCTTGAATACTGGACCTTGTCTCCTGGTTCATTGATCGATTCCTGTGTTACTCCCCTATTGTTTTAAGTCTTGCAGATTTATAATACCTGGTAAGACCATACCCTTTCATCACTCTTCTTTAAAAAAATGATAGTCTTTCTCTTCCTTTTATTCCATAAACTTCCCTTCCATTTAAACTTTAAAATCAACAATTTAAATTCTAAAAACTATACTTTTTTACTTGGGTTTAAACTGTGTTAAATGTGTTGATTAATTACTCTCCATACTCAGCGGTATGGCTATGTTTTTTTCATTTGTTCAAATTTTATCTTAATGAATTTTGATAAAGCTTTGTAGTTTTCTTCATATAGAGCCTACATATTGTTTATTACTGTGTATTTTGTTTTATTTGGTAGTCACACATAAGTTCATGTGTCATTTGGTCTCATGTAGTATTTTTGACATACTAAAAAATGATTCTTTGGCTATTTATTATACAATTTAAAAAATATTACCCAAAAGTAAAGACAGTTCAGTGATTCCCCATTAATCTACCTTTCTACTGTTCTTACCTAGTTAAAATCTTTAATTGTATTTGTGACTGTTTCATCTTATATTTTTAAAATAGTTATTTTCTCATATATTTATATTTAGTTCTGAACACTTTTAGTTCACTGTCTTGGTTTTTCTAGGTAGATATTCATAACAACTGCAAATACTGACAAATATTATTAATTCCTTTCTAGTACTTCAACTTTAGAAAATCTGATGTTATTGCATTGACTGTAACTTTTTAAAAAAATTAATTAATTTTTGGCTGCGTTGGGTCTTTGTAGCTGCGTGTGGGCTTTCTCTAGTTGCAGCGAGCGGGGGCTACTCTTTGTTGCGGTGCATGGGCTCCTCATTGCGGTGGCTTCTCTTGTTGCGGAGCGTGGGCTCTAGGCTCGCGGGCTTCAGTAGTTGTGGCACGTGTACTCAGTAGTTGTGGCGCATGGGCTTAGTTGCTCCGTGGCATGTGGGATCTTCCTGGACCAGGGCTCGAACCCGTGTCCCCTGAATTGGCAGGCGGATTCTTAACCACTGTGCCACCAGGGAAGTTCCGACTGTAACTTTTTAATAATGGTAGTGTTGCGGGTATTTTTGCCTTACTTTTGATTTTAAATGGGAATGTTTCTAGTGTTTCTCTGTTAGGTAAGAACTCTTATTTTTATTTTCATAACATTATTAGATATGAGATTGATGTATGCAGTATACCAGCTTGAACAATTCATTTAATCTCTTTGAGCACTTTGGATTTTTTGTCTGTAAAATAAATTCATCCCACAGAGATCCTTTGCGTAGTATAATAAGACAAGACACGTAAAGAAAGTTTTCAAGCTCTCATAAGAGCTTGAAAAGTTACATGTAAGTTACATATATTTTAATGTATTTATTAAATTAATCTCACTTGTTCAGTCATTTGTGATTCCCTGTTTCTCCATTACCCAATTATGTTAATTTATATTTTTCAAGAAGAATTTGTGATGTGTATTAGGAGTTAATTTTCCTAAGTATGTCTTTTTGCAGATAGTAGCTTATAGTGCTTCTGCCTACAATGTCATGGTTGTGTTTCTGAGAAATCTCTTATGAAAAATCCCTTATAAAAACAGCTGTTTCACTGGGGTAAGGGGGCTAGAGGGTTTCTGTTGAACTTGCTGTGATACAAGTATTTTTATAGTTGTAATCTAAAAGGAATACGTCTGTTGACTAAAAATGATAGAAATAAACTGAATGTTTCCTCCTTTACCATGTAGTCTACTCAGAAGGTTCTTGGATTCCCCTATCATCTTTGTCCTTGACTGTGCAGTCTTGCTTGTAGTACTGTTACCATTGCCAGTGGTAAAAGAATAAAAGAATGCTTGGGTAAACAAAACAATTCCATTCCAGAAGAACACCCAGACAGTCAACAATGCATCTGTATGTGGCTGTTCTTTGCATGCAACTGTTATTTTTCCTGTTTACTCTGTGCTGATTCCAGTTTGCATCCTAATAATAACGCCTTTGTGTGGTGATTTTTTACCCCTAATTAATCAGTGGTGGTATAACCATATTATGTTGTAAAAACTCATGCTATAAGAGACTTGCCTGTATTTGCCAGTACAGGCTAAATAGTAAGTACTGTAAATATTTGTTGATTGCAAGTGACCAGATGACCCATTTTGTAGATTGAGATACTGTTATTGTTCTAGCTCAGTGCAGGTGTTGATGCTCTGCTCAGTAAACTGTGCTTATTGATAGGATCTAGTTGTACAAATATGTTTGTTCTTGTTAAAGCACTTGAATGGCTTGAAAATTCCAGGGGGAGGGTGTCTCTAGAAAAACACATGTGTGGAGGTGGGAGTTGTGCAGATGAAGCAGTAGTCCCCGCTTATCCACATGGGATATGTTCCAGTACTCCTGGTGGATGTCTGAAACCACGGATAGTAATGTAACCCTGTATTTACTATGTTTTTTCCGTATACTAACATACACAGAGTGGATACACTGGGCAAAGGGATGATTCTCATCCCTGGCAAGACGCAAGATTTCATCATGACACTCAGGACGGCACACAGTTTAAAACTTATGAATTGTTTATTTCTGGAATTTTCCATTTAATATTTTCGGACTGTGGTTGACCACGAGTAACTGAAACCACAGAAAGTAAAACCACTGGTAAGGGGGGACTACTATATTCACTGTATCGTTTAGATCATGTGTTGAAAACCAAGTAGAAAATGTAATCCTACCGTTGTACAAAATCATAGTACCTTTTTACTTTTGACGAGTGTCGTCACGTTGTAGGAAGACAAGAACTAGAATAGGTTTGGAGAAAGGCGAATAAAATGATTGCGAGAAGGGTACCATAGTATTTAATCTAAAAGGATTTGGTCTTTCAGCTTGGAAGTTACAGGCTTGGATTTGACATATAGTTGGTCCTCGCTACGGTGGGGAGGGGGTCAGGGTCGTTTCTAGGACCCCTTGGATGTCGAAAATCGAGGATGCTCATCTCCTTTTTGACTCCCCTGGTGGTCCAGTGGTTAAGACTTCGCACTTCCACTGCAGGGGGTGTGGGTTCGATCCCTGGTCGGGGAACTAAGATTCCACATGCTATGCAGCGTGGCCAAAAATTTTAAATAAACAAATAAATAAAGTGTAGTATTTGCACATAAACTATACATATCCTCCCATATTTTAAATTACCTGTAGATTACTTATAGTAATGAATACAATGTAAATCATGTGTAAATAGTTGCCAGTGTGCAGCAAATTCAAGTTTTGATTTTTGGAACTTTCTGGAATTTTTTTTCCTGAGTATTTTTCTGTCCACTGTTGGTTGAATCCACAGATGCAGGGCCTGTGGATACTGAGGGCTGACTGTAGAGAAAACTGTGACTATATAGACAGGTTGAATGTGGGCTTGTTTCTAGATCTCAGGCTTATGACGTGTTGTTTCCTTCTATCCCAATCTTGAAATATGACAGTGGGATAGAAGCTCTACAGTACTTTACTTTGCTGCTGAAAACATAATGAATTTCTAGAAAAGTTTAGATGTATTCATGAATGATAGATCTATAATTAATCACTAAATGGAATTTGGGGCTTTATCCCCAGTCTTCTGAGGTTTAAATCAAGGGGCATAAGCCTACTTTCCCATATGGGTGCTGTTTCAAATATGTGGAAGAGGAACAAAACTTTGTGACCCAAGATGTAGAACTGTGACCAGTGACTGAATACTAAAGAAGATACACTTTGTCACTGTTAACATGAGGAGCAGTTTTGTAACAAAGTTGTCCAAACATGGAATGAAAGGTAGGAAATTCTTTCTCTCTACACATGGCTTCAGTATATCCTGAATGACAGATTGATGGAGTTGTAGAGGAAACTCGAGTATAGTCCTGTCAGCTCTGAGTTTTTATAATAAAATATCAGGAACCGTGATCAGTTGGAGAACATTGGACCAAATGGGCTAAATCTAGAAAAAGTATGGTAAGGTAAGCTGAAACCTGCAGATGGTTGCTTTACCTTTAAAAGTTAATGAGCCACAAACTTGCTTTACATTTTTTAAACAATACTTAAATTTTAAAAAAAATAATGAAATGGTCATAGGAAAAGTATAAACAGTATATACATAGTACACAGAAGGGCATGAAATGGAAAGTAGTAGCTCTCTGCTCCTCCAACCATCATGTTTCCTTCTCCAGCTAGTAGTAAGGGAAAGGGAGGGTGGAGAATCATTCCACGGTGCCTGGCCTGAACAACTGAGTCAATGATCGTGGTGCCATTAATGAAGAGATGAGGTAAGACTTGGAAGAACAAGAAGCTGTGTGGGGCAGTCTTATTAAATTGTCTTATATTGTTTGTCTGATTTAATTCTTTATGTTTTGAATTTTGATTGGCCTCTAGTGACATCTTGTCTTCAAAGATGTCAAATTATTTCAAAAGGAATAGGAGCTGACTTGAAGAGGGTTTTTTGGACAAATTCGGGTTGATTTGAGCATCAAAAAGAATAATAGATTATAATGTGTTATATAAAGAATCCATGAATCCCCATTGGTAGTAAAAAACGGAGGGAGAGGGAGTTCTTTACACAAGAATGCCAATCAATAAATGTAGAAGGAATGATAGAATCAGAAAAAGCATTTTGTAACTCCCAGTGTAATACTTGATTCAGGCAAGAATCATCTATGGATACTAAAGTCATTTGGTAAAAGTTTCTTGGGAAATAGAATACTCCTTTTGTCTCCAAATATCACCTCACGAATAATTTACTACTTGTAAAGGAGAAATGTCCCTTTATTTACAGAGAGATCTGACGGTCACCAGCTTAACAAAATTATCAATCTCAGCATCACAGGTAGTGGGAGAGCCCATATCATGTATCTTCCGATGTGATGCAATAAGAAAAAAAATCACCTATGACGTATTCTCACCCAAATGTTTAACTTAAATCCATAGGTATTTATTATACAATTCCTTCAATTCTTCATTAGGTTTAAAATTTTTCAAACAATAAATTTTTTGGAAGTGTTGACCTTAAAACAGCTGTTTTGCCAGCAAAAATGGGTTTATTTGGGAATAGTAGAGAAGTGCAATTTGGGACAAGCAAGCCATAGCAAAAATCAGGCAAATCCGACAAAGGAGAGGAATGTTATAGAGAAAAAGGAGGAAGTTGGGAGGGTTTGTTTTGAATGAAAGTCCATTGGAGAAAAGTGAGAGTTCAGGGTGATGACATTTTCTTATTGGCTGAGTTGCTGGGGTAGTTGATTTGATGTAGGAGATGCAATGTACACTTTTCCTGTTGGGGCCGGTACTTGATTCTTTCCTGTTGATGAGTGTTCTTTTTTTTAACTTTTTGGTTGCTCCGCATGGCATGTGGAACTTCCCTGACCAGGGATCAAACCCGTGCTCCCTGCAGTGGAAGCACAGTCTTAACCACTGGACCACCAGGGAAGTCCTGATGAGTATTCTTTTGGGGTCTGTAATTGACAGTTCTTCTCTATTTGAAGTCAAGTGGCACTGCTTAAAAGCTTCCCCTTCTGGCTTCTGACTCCATTTTAGTGAGGTTTCCCTTTATTAATTTTCACAAAAGCATGATTTTTAATGACTGCATCATAATTCAATATAGCTGTATATGACAATTTGTTAAATATAAATCTTTCAGTGAGATTATTTTTATAAATATTTTTATAAATTATTTTATAGGGATGATTTTTATAAATGGTGGTTTTAAACGTTCAAATATTCCTTTGAAACCTATAATATAACAAAGGTAGCGCTAAAAGTAACCTTGAATGACTGTGTTACTTTATGAATATTTCACGTATTTCTCCTTGGAGATCCTGTTCTCATTAGCAGCTGAGCCCTGAGTGCCTCAGAAGACTGCATTGATAAAGCTTTGGGAACAGTAAGATGGGGGCACTAGCAACTATACAGGTCCCATGGTTCTATAAGAGTGAGTAGTTCAAAGTGATTCCCGTAGGAACCTGGTGTTATCTGTCTATAAGTTAAGCCATTAAGCCACAGGTGGCATGTAGTGGTACCTCAGTGTGATTTTTTTTTTTTAACTGATAACTGGTGAATGTGAGCACCTTTTCATATGCTTAATGGCCACTTGAATATCTTCTTTTGTGAAATCTCATTCAGATCTTTTACCTGTTTTTCTACTGGTTTGTCTACCTTTTCCTTACTGACTTGTAGGAATTCCTGATCTTTGTTGAATATTTATGTATTGCAAAAAATTTTCACAGGTTCCATTTGAGGACCTCTGATGCCACAGACTGTCCTGAGAGCCCCAGAGGTTAACTTGGGTAATTTGCACCCAGGCTTCTCCCAATACCCCTTCCTTTTCCAACTCTGGAGATAACCACTGGCATTCTGTACTAGCCTTTTTGAACCTCTTTAAAGATTTAGTCTTATCCTGTCATGAGGGCTAGGATCCTAGTGAGGGTTGCCTGTCTGCCATAATGATCAGCCGGGACATTTTCTTCTACCTTTGTGTTATCTCTCTTTGTTTAATGGGCTTCTATCTTTATAATAGTTATCGTTTTAGGAAGCATTAATGTTTAAATCAAGAATCCTCATTGTTTCCAAGGCATTACAAAATTATGGACTACCCAAAAGCATACTACTCTCAATTTATATATATTAATCCTTTTATCTCTAGCTAACCAGCTAGCTAACTGGCAAATTCTGGTGAATGCATTGACTTCTGTCATCTGGGCATATTTTGCCTGTAGCCAGGGGTCACATTCTAGGCGCCGAGATGAGATCTGTCCCAGCATATTCTGCCTCATATTTTCTTGTTTCATTCTTAATATATGACCCATCAACAATGAAGATTAAGTCTGAATTTTCTAGAAGAGTTTCTGTTAAGTCTATTTGGGGCACAGTTTGCCAACAGAGACTAATTTCCCCTTTTTTATGGAATGGAGGAGTAGCAAGGATCAACAAACTTTTTCTGCCAGACAGTAAATGTTTTAGGCTTTGTGGGCCACATAACAGTCTCTGTTGTGTATTCTTTATTTTTTTTAAAGAATCCTTTAACAATATAAAAAAACATTCTTAGCTCACGGGCAGTGTGAAAACAGGCTTTTGGGCTGAATTTGGCCCATGGACCATAGTTTGCTGACCCTTGAAGTATTACAACAATGAATGGAAATGTGTGAGGGATAAAGTAATAGGATTTTATATGAGCTTATCCTCTTGCTGAGACATACTCTGTCTTTCCAGTGAGCAATAAAGATTGTGCAGCAGGAGGACCTTGGAGTTGAAAGAAGATCCTCAAACGAAGTGGACAGAAGACTTTGACTACTGTGGCTATTCTTAGACAGATTGGGTAGTCTTTTGCCACTGGGTCAAGAGAAATTTTAGTAACCTCTTGATCTCTTATGACTCCCATGAAGTTAAGTCAGTACATTGAGGGCTTGTTCAGATCTCTTATGGATGAATTGGTAGAAAAGTTTATGATGATTAGGTAATCTCAGAGTAGAAAGTTGCTGAAGTGCTCATTTTAAATTGCAAAAGATCTGTTCATGTTTAGGTTTCCAGGGAAGAGCTGTAATCATTGAGGACTTGGTTAAATCATTTAATAATCATACAATTATAGGAAAATGGGAACCCATTGCCTGCAGTACTCAGTGAGATCTAAGAGTCTTTGTAATTGTCTCTTAGTTACATGCCTTGGAAAGTTTTGAACAATTTGTAATTTGTCAATAATAAGGGATCTACCTCCGTAGGATATATCATGTATTAGTATACTTTAATAATGTCCTAAGTTCTCTTTGGAAATCTTGTGTCCTTTCTGAGCTAAAATAGAAAAATGTAATCAATCTTAGATCTTACCTCACCTTTTTTTTTTTAAATATTTATTTCTTTAGGCTGCACCGAGTCTTAGTTGCGGCACACGGGATCTTTAGTTGCGGCATGCATGTGGGATCTAGTTCCTGACCAGGGATCGAACCTGGGCCCCCTGCATTGGGAGTGCAGAGTCCACCAGGGAAGTCCCTTACCTCACTTTTTGAACACAACAAAAGATCGGTCACATATTAGACTAGAGTAGAAGCCCATGCAAATTTAAGATCCTTGAGGTACTGGTTGAGGACTTGCTGAAAAATTGGAGGGTGCCTGTGTGAACTCTTGGGGCATAACTATCCAGATGTATTGTTGATTTTCCCAAGGCAAACAAGTGTTGACTATTTTGATCTAAAGGAACACTAGAAAGACACAGATCTACAAGTGTGAAATATACAGCTTCAGGAGGCAGTGAATATAATATTTTGGTTCTGTAGGAAAGTGAGATGGGAGGGGAAATGAATTATCCTATTTGTGACCCTGAGATCCTGAATAAATTTATATCCCTTTCCATTTTGCTTTTGTTCTAAATCATGAAGATGGGAGTATTACAAGGATTAGTGTGAGGTATGAGTTCTTTGCAAGGTTTTCAATTGTTGGTTTTAGTCCTTTTAGCTTCTGCTTTTAGAGAGTATTGTCTAAATTTGGGTAGACGTTTGGATGAGGTAATCCAGGCCTTGATGGGTTTAGCCCTAATAAAGCTGCCAATATCAGTAGACTTTTTTTTCCCCACAAAAAGTCAAACTCCTAACAGTGTTGAATTTGGGCTTGGTTTAAATAAGGAGACACGAGTAAATTAGCTATGACCTGATTATTGGTTAGGAAGATTTCAAGGAATGGGCCATTAGGAGAACATTTAATCTGGTAATTCCTTTTACCAATAGATTCCTCCCTGTTAAATTCCCTGGAGTGGTATCATATAGGAGAAAGAAAATGTTCCTGTTAAAGGCCTGCCAGTGAGTTGAGGGTAGTACGTGGGAATATCTGAAGGTTATTAGAGGTGCCACCACTGAAGTTGTTTGTCAGCTCCAAGGGAGAGGTTCCGTAATAGTGGTAGGGTTTAATTAAGATTGTTACAGCACTAGCAGTAATACGGATTTTGCAAGGTTGTCCTTTAATATTTAGAGAAATTTCTCCTTGTGAGTTTAAGGATAAAATGTGACATTCTCCATCATATCCCCTTCCTTGATCACCCACTTTTTTTTTAATCCTTCACTTTCTTAACAATGGCAGAACTATTGGTTTTCCATTGTCCTTTCTAATTATAGTATCTACAAGTGTCTTTATCAAGAGACTCATTTATTAACTTGGAGGTTCTATACTCCTGCTATTCTTTTGATGGTTATTCTAGATATTAAAAGATGCATCTTTGACTTAACCATGTGTAATATTAATTGGTGCATTTACTCTTTTCCCAAATAGTACAAGAATATTAGAGCACTTCAACCCCATTTACTCCCCCCATCCCTGACTTAATATGACAGTGTTGTATCTTTTAATTCTGTAAGTTTATACTCTACAAGATATTACCATTGTTGTATACAGTTAATATTCCTTTAGAATTACAACCATTTTTTCCATTTCTTATTCCTTCCTGCATTATTGTGCTTCCTTTTTGGATCATTTTCTTTCTACCTGAAGAATACTCCATAGTATTTTGTTTACTGTGGTACTCTTAACAAATTCTCCCTTTTAGTTTGTCTGAAAATGCCACCATTTTACTGGGTGTAGAATTCTAGATTAGCAGTTTTTTGCTTTCAGTATTTTAAGATATTGTTACTCTTCTGTTTTGTGTTGATTCTGTCAAGAAATCAGCTGTTAGTCTAATGAACTGTTCCTTTGCAGGTAATGTGTCTGCATTATCATGCTTCCTTTTGGATCATTTTCTCTACCTGAAGATCACCCTTTTTACTTAGGCTGCTATGATTCGTAATGCTTCGTGAATCTGTAATTTATTGTCATTAGTTTTGAAAAATTGTCAGCCATTGTCTTATTAAATATTGGTTGTGCCCTCTGTCTCTCTTTTGTTTCTTTCTCCTCTCTTGATGGGATCCAATTATATGCATGCTAGCCCTTCTCATCTGTATTACTTATGTCTCTTATTTTCTCCTTCATGGTTTTCATCATTTTGTCATTCTATTCTTTATTTTGAATATTTTCTTATGATATAGCTTCCAGTTCATTAATAATCCCTTCTGCTGTACTTCTTCTGTTTTTAAGTTCGTCCATTGTATTATTAAACGCAGTCATGTTTTCAGTTTTAGAAATTTTTTTTTTCTCCTCAAAAGTCTGTTGTACTCTTTTCTTGGGCATTTGAGATTCTGTCAGAATTCTCAGTGTTTCATTGTCTTGAATATTGTATGCTTAGTTAGCCTTTACGAGTCTATTTGTATCGTTTGCAGCTTCTGCTAGTTGTTTTGTCTCCTCGTGTGCTTGGTTATTTTTAACTGTGTTTTAGACATCGTGTTTGAAACTTTTCTGTCGAAATAACTTTATGCCTAGGAGGTAGTATCTTCTAACAATGAGCACCTTTATCTGGTGCCTGAAGGAGCTAGCAATCTGGGACTACATTAATCTGTTTTCAAGCTTTGATATTTGAAGCTGAGCTTCAGTCCTCGTGAGAGTCAGTATAGTTCTTGTTTCTTAGAGTACTGCTCTTTAGGGTGTCAATCAAAAGTGCATGGGCACTCCTTGACACCCTTTCCTTCTTTCTCCTTGGCTTTAGTGGTCCTTGGACTGTAAGTTTTATCTCCGTAGTCGTGCAAGGCTATCAGAGGCATCATTCAGCTCCTCAGTAGCCTCTTTGTAGAGCTAAACATATCTCTTTGGCTATCATTAAATCCTGAGTTAGCTTGTCAATTATCTACTTTTTGTACCATATAAATTGTTTTTATTTTATTATAGTTTTTCTTACAGTCTCAGGCCAGTGATATTCTCTTTTTATTTGTTTGTTTGAATAATTGGAATCCTTTTTTTTCTTTTCAAATGAAATGTTTTGTAGAAAAGTAAGAAGCAATAAAAAGAGGATCTGTTTAGGTTGAAGCAGGGCCAAGGCCTTGATTCATCTGTACTTCCTTCCCTTTTCCCCTTACTGCTCCTGAGTGATCTCATTAAAATCTTAAGGCTCTATGAAAGTTAAAAAAATTTGTCTTGAAAGAAAACCTCACATCAGAAGCCTTTAAACATATTTGAGGCATATAAAGAGACATAATGAACACTTTAATTTTTCTACTTAAGGAATAAAACATTAGAAAATTCAAGCTCCTTGTGCGCCCTTTGTGGGAGGGAGAGTAATGCTTACCCCCACAGAAGATGTCCATGTCCTAAGCCCCAGAGCCTTTGAATATGTTCAGTTAACTGGGAGAGGGAAATTAAATTTGCAGATGGCATTAAGGTTTCTTATCAGTTGACCTTAAAATAGGAAGATTATTCTGGATTAACTGAGTGGGCCCAATGTAATCACAAGGATCCTTAAAAGTGGAAGCGGGAAATAGAAGAGATGTGACAGCGGAAGCCAGGTCAGAGTGGCGTGATATGAGAAGGACTTCACCCATTGTTTCTTGCTTTGAAGATGGAGGAAGAAGCCCATGAGCAAAGGAATGTGGTGGTTGCCTCTGTAAGTTGGAAAGGGCAGGAAACTGATTCTCACCCAGGGCCTCCAAAAAAGAGTGCAGCCTGCTGGCACTCTTCATCTTAGCTCACTGAGACCCATGTTGGACTTCCAGCTTACTGCTCTGTAATATAATACGTTTGTGTTATTTTAAGCCAAGTTTGCAGTAACTTGTTAGGGCAGCAATAAGAAGCTAATACACCCTCCCTCATCAAATTTACATCTCTCACCCTAGAAGTAACCAACATGCTGCTGTTAAAATTGCTATGGATGCCTTTATCCCTCCATACCATATATATGTTAAGTAGTGCTGTGAATGTGTTTAAACTTCATGTAAAGGGTATTGAATGGTACTTACCCTGTATCTGTCCAAAGAATTCTTTTCATCTTGCAAAAACTGAAACTCTGTCCCCATTAAGCACTAAGGCCCCATTCTCCCTCCCCCAGCCCCTGAAGACCACCGTTTCATTTTTTGTCTCTAGTACCTTACGTAAGTGGACTTACAGTATTTGTGAGCCATAGGTTTTTAACCTGTTCTCTCCATCATATTTCCCTCATTTCAGTTTTCCCCACATAACAGCTGGTGTGATATTCTTAAGATGTCACTTTGATCATGTCTCTTCATTGGCTTCTCATTGCGTTTTGTGATGACTCACAATCTTTCACACGCCCTCCCCATCCTGGGTGATTGGGCTTCACCTCCATTGTCACCTCTCATCATTCCCTTCCCTGTTGGACGAGTTTCAGCCCCTCCTAAGCACCAAGTTCCTTCTTGCCTCAGGGAACCTGGTGCCTTGTGGACTGCTGATGTTAACATCTGGAATAAGATCTAGCAAATAATAAATATGCATTAAAACAGTTGAATAAGTGAAAACAAACTTTCTATCTATATTTTATTGGAAAAAAGGGGGCCACCCAGCAGAGATTTTCTCATCCTGCCTTCTTTTCACCTTAGACCTTGTTAAAGAACTACCTCACATTTTCTTTGTTCTTTACTGTGGCTTTCTGTTCTTGTTCTCCTCTTTGCCCTTTCTTCTATTACAATGCATTTGGCTTCAAATAATAGAAAATTCTATCTCAAAATGATTTTTAAGTAAGGAAGTTTCGATATCTTACAAAACCCTTAAATCAAGATTTAAGGCAGCCTCCAGCCATTCTCCAGGCGCAGCACCTCACTGTTGTCATTGAGATGCCAGGCTCCTTCCCTCTCTGTCCTGTCGTCTTCAGCATTAGCTTCATCCTGAGGCAGATCCTCTCATGCAGGTAAAATAGTTACCACAGGCACGTGGGGCTCTGCTTCCTAAGAGAGAGATTCTCTCTTCCAGAGGCTCTTTGATGATCAAGTCACGCCCCCGCCCCTCCTTCTCAGGGAAGCCGCCCAGCAGTCTTCACATGACTCATTGGCCAGAATTGATTCATAGCCTGTCTCTGAACTAATCATAGGCAAGGGAAGTAAAATTACTTTTGGACCATTCTGGCCCACCTGGGGGCTAGGGAGGGCTCATCTTCTTTTTTTGTTTTTTTTAATATAGTGCACCAAACCTGTCTTCCTCCTTTTTTTTAAAAAAAATGTTTTATTTAGTTGTTTTTGGCTGCATTGGGTCTTTGGTGCTGTGCACAGGCTTTCTTTTAGTTGCGGCGAGCGGGGGCCGCTCTTCTTGGCGGTGCGCGGGCTTCTCACTGTGGTGGCTTCTCTTGTTGCGGAGCATGGGATCTAGGCGCGTGGGCTTCAGTAGCTGTGGCACACGGGCTCTAGAGCGCAGGCTCAGTAGTTGTGGTGCACGGGCTTAGTTGTTCCGTGGCATGTGGAATCTTCCTGGACCAGGGATAAAACCTGTGTTGCCTGCATTGACAGGTGGATTCTTAACCACTGCGCTAGCAGGGAATCCCCAGGGCTCATCTTCTTTTGAGGCACATAGTTACATTAAGGAAAAGTAAATAAACCTGAACAAAACAGCATTCTGTAAGAAGGAATCAGGAGGAATGGATACTGGGTAAGTAACCAACAGTGTCAACTGCATATATGCTGTGCCAGGCCCTGTGACAGCAAGTATTTGTCACTTTTCCCTGAAGGTGTCCCTTCTCCTTTCTAACCTCTAACCCTCTTCGTATGCTCTGGTACTTCTGTGCTCATCTTGTTTTGATCCTTCTTACCTTTCGTAGACGTGGGCATATTACTTTCAATTTGTATGCAATTGAAGTTATCAGTATAAAGTAGACAGTTATATCTCTAAGATCTTTGTTATAATCCTCATGTTAACCACAAAACAAAAACCTACAGTTGATACACAAAAGGTAAAGAGAAGGGAATCAACGCATGCCACTGCAGAAAATCATTGATTCGTTAAGGAAGTCGGCAAGAGAGGTTGAAAGGAATATGAGAATTACCAGTAAGCCAGAAAACAGTTATTAAGGTGACATTAGTGAGTCCTTATCTATCAATAATTACTCTAAATGTGAATGGGTTAAAATCTCCAATCAAAAGACATAGAGTAACTGAATAAATTAAAAAACAAGACCCAAGTATATGTTGCCTATAAGAAACTCCCTTTAGTGTCAAGGGACACACATAGGCTCAAAGTGAAAGGATGGAGGGCTTCCCTGGTGGCGCAGTGGTTGAGAGTCCGCCTGCCGATGCAGGGGATACAGGTTCGTGCCCCAGTCCGGGAAGATCCCACATGCTGTGGAGCGGCTGGGCCCGTGAGTCATGGCCGCTGAGCCTGCGCGTCCGGAGCCACAACAGTGAGAGGCCCGCGTACCACACACACACACACAAAAGTGAAAGGATGGAAAAAGATAGTCCATGCAAGTAGAAACCAAAAGAGAGCAGGAGTAGCTATACTTATGTCAGATAAGACAGACTTTAACTCGAAACCTGTAGCAAGAGATTCTTTAAAAGCCAATGGTAAAGGGTTTATTTCACCAAGAGAATAATATAGCAATCATAAATATATACCCCCCAACATTGGAGCACCCAAATATATTAAGTATAAACTAACAGATACAAAGGGGGAAATATGATACAATATGGTAAGGGACTTCAGTAACCCACTTTTATCCAGGCAGAAATCAGTAAGGAAAGATTGGACTTGAACCATACTTTAGACCAAATGGACCTAACAGACATATATATATATATATATATAACATTCCATCAGACAGCAGCAGAATATACATTGTTCTCAAGCACACATGGAACATTCTCCAGGATAGATCATATGTTAAGCTATAAAACAGGTATTAGCAACTACCACAAGGGTGTGACTCCCTCTCTGAACCTGCCTGTGTGTCTATCCACACGTATTGTACTCTTTTTCCTCCTAATAAACACTACTTGCTTCACTCCAAAAAGAAAAGGTTTTAGCAAATTTCGGAAGATTGAAATCATATCACCTGACTTTTCTGACCACAGTGGTATGAAACTAGAAATCAGTAACGGGAAGAAACCTGCAGAATTCACAGAATGTGGAAATTAACACACTCTTGAATAACTAATGGGTCAGAGAAGAAACTGAAAAGGAGATAAGAAAATACGTTGAAACAAACACAACTGGAAATACAACATATCAAAACTTATGGGATGTATTAAAAACAGCTCTATGAAGGAAGTTTATAGTGATACACACCTACAGTAAGAAACAAGAAAGATCTGAAATAAACAATCTCACTTTACACCTCAAGGAACTAGGAAAAGAGCAAAGTTAGCATAAAGAAGGAAATACCAAAGATCAATGCAGAAATAAATGAAATAGAGACTAGAAAGACGATAGAAAAGGTCAATGAAACTAAGCTGTTTTTTGAAAGATAAGCAAAACTGACAAACCTTTAGCTAGACTAAGAAAAAAAAGAGACGGGATTATTCAAATAATGTCAGAAATGAAAGAGGAGATATTACAAACGGTACCACGGAAATACAAAGGGTCATACGAGACTACTATGGACAATTATAAGCCAACAAATTGGATAACTTAGAAGAATGGACGAATTCTTAGAAACATACAACCTACCAAGACTGAATCATGAAGAAATAGAAAATCTGAAGAGACCAAAACGAGTAAGGAGATTGAATCGGTAATTGAAAACCTCCCAACACAGAAAAGCCCAGGACCAGATGGTTTCCTTATGGAATTCTGCTAAACATGTAAAGAAGAATTAACACCAGTTCTTCTCAAACTCTTTCAAAAAATTGAAGAGGAGAGGATCACTGTTAAATTTATTTTTTGAGGCCAACATACCCTGGTACTAAAGCCAGGTAAGGGCACTACAAGAAAGAAAAACTACAGTTCAATATTTGATGAATATAGATGCAAAAATTTTCAACAAAATATTTGCAAACCCAAGTCAGCATTACATTAAAAGGTTTATGCATCGTGATCAAATGGAATATATCCCTGGCATGCAAAGATGCTTCATCATACGCAAATCAGTAAGTATGACACGCCATGTTAATAGAACGAAAGATAAAAATCATCTGATCATCTTAATAGATGCAGGAAAGCATTAGACAAAATATAGCCGTTTTTTAATGATAAAGACTCTCAACAAAGTGGGTATAGAGGGAAAGTACCTCAAAATAATGAATCATATATAACAAGCCCACAGCTAACATCATACTCAATGGTGAAAAGCTCCAAGCTGGTTTTTTTCCCAAGTGGGAAATTAATTTTTCCCACTACCTTTACATTTTGGGATTAGTCTAGTTCTGATAATTATGGGTACTTCCCTCCTTTCCTGTAGTCTTATTGTGCCTTTTCTCTTGGCTTCAAACCACTCAGAATGTTAATTTGTTAAATCATAGGTTTTATACACAATTAAAATTTTTTCACCTCTTTGCTCTCTTTCAGTTTTATACAATTGAAAGATTATAGATATGTGAATGCTACAAATAAAACTTGAACGTTCAGGTGGTCTTTTGTTTTAAGGTATCAGACCTATTTTTTTGTTGTTCATAGAATATATGACAACAGCTTTAAATGAAAAGTTTTTGATAGCTTATATCTGCTCATTGCCAGATAAGTTGTTAGTTAGACACTGACAGGAGCAGAGTTTGAGAGTGTGTGTGTGTGTGTGTGTGTGTGTGTTTGTGTGTTTTAATGACAAGCAAAATAGTGTGTTAGCTCATGTAGATAGAGGAGGTGTGTTCATTCACACGTGACCCATTTGCACTGTGGTGAAGCTGCCTGAGAGTATTTTAAATGGAAGCAATTTATAAACGAGTTGGTAGCCACACTTTCAGAACAAACTGATATAGCCTTGTGGGGAGATATTTTCTGGAATGACTGCCTGTGTTTGAGGTCCAGGTTTGCTGCTGTCTAGCCTTGTGACTTTGGATTCTCTGTCCTTGTATGTAAGATAGGATAGTGATTGTAAGTTGTTGTGAGTCATTATTAAACACAACTCTTGCTGTATAAGGGATAATCTGTCATAGCTATGTAAACTGTATAATAACCATGGTACATTTTTTCTTCATGAAACACCTGTATAATTATTCTCATGTCTATTTGAGTTAAAATAGTACCATGGCCAGTTAGTAACTTAACTATACTAAAAAATTATTTTCTTCTTCCTCTTCCTCTGTGTATACATATACACACATGTATATTTGGATGTATATCTGTATATATGGGTAAGTATACATGTATATATGTATACACTATATATGTATACATGTGCACACATTTACACATGTATTTTAAATATATTTATGTACGTGCATAAATATTTATACAGAAAGCATGTATGCATCCTCTCTATACATAACTACATACATGCAAAACACATTTTATGTAAATTGTTCCAGATCATGTGAGGCATGGACTTTAACATGCGTTTATCTTAAGTGCTTAGTGTAGTACTTGGTATGTGGAAAGTGCTTGTTACGCATTGTCATCATCTCCTGGGAGTCCCACTCTTTGTCTCCCTGTCTGGAAGTCATATTTGTTGAATATCCACTTGTGGAGAAATAGGCTTTCTGGTATTTGGGGAAGTTGGGGGCAGAGGTATGCTTCCCACTCCTGGGAAATGTCTCTGCTTCCTCCCCGCAGGTGACCTTGCTCCCAGAATTAGGAGAACACAGGGCTTATAAATCTACTAGTAGAGTGATCTTTTGCAGAATGGTATGAAAGTGCCAAATACAAAAGGTTACTATTGATATTGCTGCAAGACTTAAGCTTCTCCAATCTGACCCGACCCCGGCCAGCAGCTAGTGCCCCCCCCAGCCCTGCCCACTTGGAGATATGCTGCATCTTTTCTTATTCTGTGCAGCCATCTCGTTTCTGGTGAGCTGTTACATCCTTAGCTGATTACAGCGAGTCCCTGGCCAATTTTACCTTATGTGTGATCGAGGTGGGGCAGGGCTGGAAGGAAACGGGAGAAAGAGACAGGTTTCTTCTTGCCTATGAAGCCCAGCACCTGTATCTGGGATTGTTCTTAGGCAGCCGGCTTGAGTTTATCACTCTTTAGTTCCACTGCTGTTCACTTATGTATTGAAAATAGCAAAATTTATAGTTTGGGTACTTGTTATTTGACTTTTGGATTATTGACAGTAGCTTCCTAATTAACATTCTTGCCTCCAATCTTTTTTTTTTTAGATTTTGAGATTAATTCTGATTGAGGTTGACAATTCTTATTCATTATGGTATTCAACAAATATAAAGTATAACTGCATGGAGTTAATACACTTTATAAAAAATTGAAATATAGTTGATATACAATATTATGTTAGTTTCAGGCGTATAACATAGTGATTCAACTTTTTTTTCTTTTTTTAACACCTTTATTGGAGTATAATTGCTTTACAATGGTGTGTTAGTTTCTGCTTTATAACAAAGGGAATCAGCTATACATATACATATATTCCCATATCTCCTCCCTCTTGCGTCTCCCTTCCACCCTCCCTATTCCACCCTTCTAGGTGGTCACAAACCACCTAGCTGATCTCCCTGTGCTATGTGCTTGCCTCCAATCTTGATCCTACTAGTGTGTGCTGATGTTGTGTGATTTTTAAGTCTAATCTAATCAGATCTTTATTTTATTGTGTTTAACATTGTCAAATATCTATGTAATTCTGTTGAAATTTTCATAAATTTTACATATCTTTGGCACTTGCCAAATTTAACTCTTCTCCCACCATAATTTTTTCCGCGTAATTTTAGGAAGTTTTATTTTTGTACTTGAGTAGTGATAGTTCCATTTAACTGCTTGTTTTTGCTGTTTTTTGTACATGGAATTGAGTTGAAAATACTGCTCGATACATGGCATCCTGGCATTGTCAGTCTGTACAAGGCCCTACGTTTTTCTTTATTTTTCATCCTCTCATCTCTGTCCCATTCTCTTCTTCTATTATAATAGGCTCCCATTCTTATGAATTTAAAAGGTAGATTAAGGGAAAAACATTTATAGAGTACCTTAATAGCACGTCAATCTTGAGTACTTATTCACAATAATACTTGGAGTACAACACGTTAATATTTAAGAAATGTTCAGGTGTATTCACATGCCCGATGTAATGCTACTTTTAAGAGAAAATGTTTGGGGCCAAGTAGAAATAAATTAGGCAGATATGCGAAATAGCAGGGAAGACCAGTTATTAGGGAGGAAAATATTACACATTAATTTCTGTTTTCAGTGTTGCTCATTTCTTCTAGCACGAATATTAAGGAGAAAAAGAATGATTATATGACCAGTGTCAAAATATAGTTCTTGAAGTCAGGATGCCTGATTATATAACTTTACTCTTTGTAGAGTTATGTTCAGAAAAATGACACTGGGAAGGTGATCTAAGAAAGATAGGTTGGTAGTTGTCTTTGATGGAAACCCCCTACATTTAGTGATATCTGATCATGTTACTGTAATCTTGTAACTAAACAGACAGAAGGGACCAGGAGTTTCTTTCCAGTTTCCAAGGTTAGAAATACTTTTTAAGCTCTGCGTTAGCTTTTTTTCCAAACAAGGTAAAGATGTGTTTGAAGTATGAGAGCTAACAAATTGAGCTTAAATCCCACAAGATAATGCAGAGGAGAGAGATTCATAGCTAGGTTTACAAGAAGCTTTGTAACTTCTTGGAGTTTGGCCTCTGGAGTTGCCAAGAGACTTGAAAGTACCTCCTGTTGGGTCTATCTTGCTCACTGGTGTATCTCAGGTACTATAGCCGTGCCGAGCACAGGAATGCCCCCAAATCAAGAATTAGTAGGTCTAATAATCTTTTAAATAAGCTTATGTCATTAACCAGCAAGTTAACTTGTGGATTTCATTTGTCAGAATGATCAAAAGAGCAAAACATGTTAACTACGACAAGGAATTTTAAGCAAAGTATAGCATGGCTAGTTAGAATGTGTTCTCTGAGAGCTGACCCGATGTAAATTAAAGGGACTGTTGTTTCAATTTGCTTTAATGCATTGTGACTTCATGTAAGGTAGTTGGGCATCATGAATGTTACAGGCCACCGGAATGCACCTGTAGGAAAGTTTACTTGCCTGCTGCAGCAAGGGCAAGTGCACAACCTGGGAACCAGAGCAAGTGGGGCTTCGTCGGTAGGGCTGAATGATTCTAAGGAGAGACTGGGAAGTAGACCAGCTCTGCATTGGATACTGTTGTGAGGTGGGGTCAGTTTGGTAATTGGGTATCTGAGTATTCTGTTCAGAGGTAGGCGGAATGAAGCAGAGCTGGGGACTCATTGGTAAGAGAGCAGTAATCACTCAAAAAAGGGCCATTTTAGTCATTTTGCCATTCTGGTGTGGCCTTGGGCAAAACTTTATTTCCTGTTTGCCTTTTCTACAGAGGCCTTGCCGCTAATCTGTTAGGGAGATCACAATCTGATTTTCAGTGGGGTTTATTTTCACTTACTTAGTCCCTCTTTTTGGCCAGATTCAGCCATTGAGGATATTGTTCTGTGAAATCCAGATCTTCTCTGTGCTGGAATTCTGTTGATCAGGAGACTTCAGAGAGTCTCATCTACTGTTGGACTGCAGTCAGTTCTTTGTGACTACTTTTTGTTGTTGTGGGGTCAGTTATTGAATCATGCAAAGCAAAAATGGCTGTGCACATATAAGACTCTGGAGATCACATTTGAACTCTAGAACACTGACAAATGCTGAGAGATTATGGACAGTTTGTAGTCTACTTCTAAGCCAAGAGCCAAGGTCCCAAGTGTGGTTTTGGTGTAGACAGAAACTTTCCTAGGTTTGACATCAGAGGGGCTGTCTGTCTTATTTACTATTTTAGTTTACCATTTTATGGACTTCCCTGGTGGTGCGGTGGTTAAGAATCTGCCTGCCAATGCAGGGGACGTGGGTTCAAGCCCCGGTCTGGGAAGATCCCACATGCCGCGGAACAGCTAAGCCCGTGCACCACAACTACTGAGCCTGCGCTCTAGAGCCTTCAAGCCACACTACCGAAGCCCGCGCGCCACAACTACTGAAGACCATGCACCTAGAGCCCGCGTGCCGAAGAGTAGCCCCTGCTCGCCACAACTAGAGAAAGCCTGCGAGCAGCAACAAAGACCCAACGCAGCCAAAAAGAAATAAAAAACAAAACAAAACAAAAGAAAGAGTTGCTTAGTAGTTGAGTGTAATTGCCCAAGAACTAGAGTGAGCTTAGTTGCACCCAAAAGAAAGTGGCTACAATCTCAACAGTTGGTTTGTTTGCATATTTTAGTGAAATCCTGAGCAAATTGCAGCCAGGTATGAGACTCATACAAGGAGTGACTGGGGATGCAAAGAGCAATATTATAGGTATCATTGTTAGAGATAACAAGTATCTGTTAACAATTCAGAAATGTAAAGCAGCAGAGAGGAAGGGAAGAGCTGGCGGTGGGGGGAGGTGGGGAAAGCATGCAGATTAAAGCCTGACCGTCTTTGGTTCTGGCCATTTAGATTTTGTTCCATAAGCCCTGGGGGTGGAAGCTCTCTCTCTCATGCTGCTTGATCCAAAGGTCTTGGGCATAAGCTTTCTCATTCTAAGACCATCTTCTGGACGATTCTTAGCAATCCTCAATTTGGGGTCTCTGGCTGGACAGTCTTCCAGTAACTTGAGGAAGTGTTGTGTTGTTGTAATTGAGAGCTATGGATCCAAGGAGTTTTACTGCAGAATATGGCAAGGTCATTTCCATGGGGGTTCAAGTACAGCCTTTCCCTAATGATGCTTCAAAAATAGCCAAACACCTAATCCGAGCGCATGTAGAGCTGATTAAGTATCTGGCAAGGGAAGATAGTTGTTTACATCAGTGGTAAGGTTGAACAGTTCTGGAAAATTATTTTGTTAACCAGAATTATTATGTCACATAATTATCATTTCTTTTCTGTGATGGAAATAATTAAGATATAGTCTCAGCAACTTTGAAGTTTGTAATATGGTATTGCTGTATATAATTGCTGTGCTGTGCAGTAGATCTCCGGGATTAGAGCTCCAGGATTTTTTATCTTCTTATTGCAAGTTTTACTCTTAAACAACATCTCCTCAGCCCCCCAGCCCCCAGCCCCTGGTAACCACTATTCTACTTTCTGTATTTGCGAGAGACTGCACGTATAAGTGATATGCATGCAGTATTTGTCCTTCTCTGTCTGACTTGTCTCACCTAGCATAATGCCTTCAAGGTCTACCCATGATCCATGTTACCACAAATGGCAGGATTTCCTTCTTTCTCGTGGCTGAATAATATTGACCCTTTTTAAGTGGCCCATTACCCATCTTCACTGGAAGCTTGTAAAATCTACTGCTTGTCTCCACTTTTCTGAAATGCCTAAATATTGTCTTGATGTGCATCTGTTTTAATTCATTTGTGATAGGAACTCACTGAACCCTTCCAGGTTTACAAATCCTGTCCTTCAGTTTGGGGAGTTTCCTTGAATTACTTTGTAAGTTTTCTTCCTCTCTTTTCTCTGTTCTTTTTTTCTGAAACTCCTAATTATTTGTGTGTTGGATTTCATGGACTGATTCTCTAGTTTCCCTATTTTTATTTCACATTTCTCTAACTTTGTTTTATTGCTCTGTTTTCTAGGCTCTCTCTTCAGTTTATCTTCTACCCAGCCAGTTCTGCTTCCAGATGGATCTTGTCCTCTCAAGTCTCTGCTTTGGAGGATTTGGCTCTGCAAATCTAATTGGTTCTCAGCTTTCTTTGCTATCAGCTTCTTATTTGGTTTTCTTGGATCCTTGTCATCAGCTACTGTTCTACTGTTTGTCCACTTACATTCTAGTTTCCAAATTTTTATGCTATCTTCTCTCTCATTTTTCATCCTTATGGGTTTATGTCTTTAAAATTTTTTCTTTGCCATAGTTTTAGTAGGGTGTTAGGAGGGGAGTGAAGTTTGATATGTGTTCAGTACTCTATTTTACCAAAACACTACTCATTTTTTTTTAACCACTCCTTTATAGCCATTTTATATTTTTGACTTCCCCTCCCATCTGTTAACGGCAAGTGTTCATCATGGCTGCGCTCTCTTCTTTTTGGTCTTCTCACATGACACACTTTCTCTCAACTTTATTTATTTTTAAATGTGATGTTTTCTTGTCATACTCATTTGTTTTGTACACACCTTGAAGTGAAGTATACGTATTCTGCACCGTTTGGAGAGAGCTGGCATGAAAGTCCCCCTCCCACCCTACCTCTGTCTGTTTCTAAGGTAGGCAAACCTCAGGGCTGTCCATGTGTTTCCATGATTTTAAGCTGCTGCCGGTCTTTGCTATTCTCTGAGCATGCCAGATCCTGTCTGTGCTTCTGTATTTTTATACATGCTTTTCCCACTCCCTGGGATGCCTCATATAACTACTGATTTCTTTTCCCAGCCCCTCCTTCCTTTCCTGACAAACTTCTTAAGTCTTAAGAATCTCTGCTTAAGTAGACTCTTTCTGAAGCTTTCTTTCATCTTCCTTCAACCCTTCAAGGTATAGTTAGTTGATCATTCCCTCTGTTTATAGTACTATTATATAGAGCACTGTACTGCAGTTATCACTGATACAATCTGACTACTTCGACTGGATCATGACTGAACGTAGGGGACGAATCTTTTTCCTCTCCAGGGTGCCTTTTTACAAAAAAGTGTTGTGTGCATGGCTAGATAAATAACTGTGCTCTGTAAACCACAAAGCACTATTATGTTATGATGGTAATTATTATTAGGTGATTTTTAAGAGGCAGTTGCGTTTTTGATAATCACACATCTTTTCAAAGTTTTTTTGTTCTCCCATTTTACCTTTCTTTCTGATAACTTACTTTTATAAAATATAAAACATTAACTACTTGGGATGGGGGAGAGAACTGATTGCAGATTAGAATTTTTTAGCTCATTTTGAAGACATTTTCACATGGCTGTCTTTAACAAAGAGAAAGTCCAGGGGGTGTTGTCAAGGAGGTGAGTTAGTCTCTGGTTTAATTTATTTCCTTCCCCACCGCTCTCTCTCTCTCTCTCATTAGAAGGCTCAAGTCTAGGAAGTTATCCTCAACAGTAGATATAACAGAACCTGTTACACTCCTGGGTTGACCATCTGGTTAAATCAGTACCATGCACATGAACTGTCTAATCTCTAATAGATTTATTCTGATCCCAATTTCATTTTATTTTTGTGTCACCCTCTTTAATGTCTCCTTTAATTCTTTCAGAAATCATTCAGACTTGGTGAACATTAAGTACAGATATTCTTAGTGTATTTTTAATATAATGTGTGCCCATGGTGCTTTACAGGAAAGTACTTGTAAATCTGATTGTCGTAAAACAAATCTTTTTTCAGAAAAATAATGTAATTGTGATTTGTTTTTACAACTAAGGATATGGTGTAAATATGTTATAAAAGGAAAGATAAAGTTACGTAAACTTTATGGATAACTTAAAATGATAAAGTACTAAACTTATTGATTTTATAAGGAGTTACTCATCTGTTCAGTCAAACCTTAACTCCGGCTCTGTCACTCTGCCCTTACTTTTAGTTGTTTTTTTTTTTTTTTTGCAGTACGTGGGCCTCTCACTGTTGTGGCCGCTCCCGTTGCGGAGCACAGGCTCTGGATGTGCAGGCTCAGCGGCCGTGGCTCATGGGCCCAGCCGCTCCCCGGCATGTGGGATCCTCCCGGACCGGGGCACGAACCCGTATCCCCTGCATCAGCAGGCGGACTCTTAACCACTGCGCCACCAGGGAAGCCCCTTACTTTTAGTATTTGACCTCATTTCCAACATCAGAAAAATAATGAAAGCCATCAAAATGAGAACTCCCCTGACTTTTTGCCTCTGAACCAACTTCTTTGCACCTGTATCTATCCTTTCCTCCCTCCTTTGTCTTCCTGTTAACAATGGAAGACACATTTCTCCTTCTCGCTCTGAATCTAATCTCCCCCCAGCATTTCAGTCTTTGCTCTTCTCGTTTTTCCCTCTCATCTCCTTTTCTCTGAGTTCTTCCTTTCAGTACTTAACATAATCAAGCCTCTTACATCTTAAAAAAAATTCTTTAACCTTGTGTATTCCTCCAGCTGCTGCCTTATTTTATCACCTTCAAAGAATTACCTACTTTCATTGTCTCAGTTGACTTATGCCTCCTTCATTCCCCAGCCTTCTGCAGTATCTGCCAGTACGTCACTGCGACTATTTTTGCCTAGTCCAGTGTCCCCTGGTGACTTCATCGTTGCTAAATTCAGTGGACATTGCTCACTCCTCACCTCACTAGACTTCTCGGCGGCTTCGGATACTGTTTACTATTCTGCCCTTTTTGGAAAATCTTTTTCTTACCAGTCCTGCTCTTTGGCCTCCCCTCATGTACTCTCCTGGCTTGGTTGACAGTATGTATATGCTGATATCTTCAGCTTTCTCTTGAGCTTTAGACGTGCTCATTCAGCTTGCCATCCCCACGTAGGTGTCTCACAGGTACCAGACTCAGCCTGCACACAGTGGAGCCATCATCTTCCTGTTCCCTCCGACCTTTTCCTCCTGCTGTGTTTCCTGTTCCGGGGGATGATGTTGTGTTGGCCTGTTCCCTGGGGCAGGAGTCATTATGTCTGACCCCATCTCCTTCCTCATCCCCAGGGTTCTGTCCTTTGTGCTGCTGGTCTGCCTTCCGTCACTCCAGTCTGTCCCCTTGGCAGCAGCCAGCATCATCTCCCACCTGAGTAGTTTGGACACTGTGGACTTAGCTGGTCTCTCGGTTTCCTGTCTTTATTTACTGCCCCCCAACATTTAAAAGGCCGCCAAAGCAGAGGAGGATTGATATTCTCCTGTTTAAAAATTGTTAACGGAGCGTCTCCTCTTGTTCTTGGAGTATAAAAAGACTTTTATGATCTGGTTCCTAACTGTATCCCCATCCTCATCTCCCGTTGTTTAATGTATATTCTTCAAGTGCTTTCCCCTCACCTCATGTGCCCTCACACTTTGTTCCCCTCTTAACACACACACACACACACACACACACACAGCACAGTTTTCAAAGTGCGATCTGGGAAGCTCTAGGTGTCCTCAAAATCCTTTCAGAGGGTCTGCAAGGTCAACACTGTTTTCATAACAGTGCTATGTTATATGCCTTTCTTCACGCTGATTCTCGCGAGTGTACAGTGGGTTTTTCTCAAAGGTGACGTGACACGTGATGATGCCATTGCTCTGGTGGATAATGGATATGTGCTTTTGTAGGTTGTGTTTTTTGAGTTCCCATTTTTCAATTCTAAGAGGGTTAATATTGATAGAACAAACAGAACCTCTTCAGGGTCCTCAGAGACATCTAAGAGAGTAAAAGGGTCCTGAGTCCAGAAAGTCTGAGGACTGCCATTTGGGCCTCAGTGAGATGGGATTTCCTCTGAGAAGGCTTTGCCTGGGTCTCCAGGCAAAAGAGTGACTTTTGGGTAGCTCTGCGGTTCGTACTTGCTCTGTCACAGCATTATCATATTGTCTTGTGGTGGGTTAGTTATCTCTCACCACCAGTAGCCACAGAAAGCTCCATAAAGGAAGGAATTCCCTTGTATCCCCAGGACTTAGCACAGTTCTGGAGACACAGTAAGTGCTCAGTAAACATATGTCGAGTGAATCCCTTTGAAGGTATTTGGGGATATGAACTATATAACGTGTTTTAAATCATAACCATTTTGTACTTTATGAATGATGCATTCATTTCTTAATTTTTTTGACACCCCAATATCCAAATGGGCTTTAAGAGACCATGTTTTATATATGCACGCACACACGCACACACACACACACACACACACACAGGAAGTGTATACATACTAGAGCAGAAAGAACCTATTATTGGAAGTCAGGAGCTTCATTTCTGAATCTTTCTCTTCTGCAAATAACCATAGAGCCTTGGACAAGTCTTTTTATTCCTTGGAATCTAACTTCCCTCATCAAGTAATGGGATTGGAATAGATTACCTCAAGTTTCTCCCATATGAAATTATGTGATTATATTTGAAAGGTGTCAAAGTGTATGTGATTTATATATTTTTTTATTTTATTAAAAATGCACATACATTTAGATTTATCTGTATATTAAAATAACTTTGTTTTTACAGGAAAGATGATAAAGACTATGCTTTAAAACAAATAGAAGGAACCGGGATCTCTATGTCGGCATGTAGAGAAATAGCAGTAAGTGAAGCTCTTTTTATCATCATTATTGTCAGCTGATTTATGGGTGTCACCTATATAGGTCTCTGAATTGTATTTGTCACATACACACATTAATTGAAAGTTGAGAAATATTTTTCATATCTACTATCTATAGCAAAATACATTTGTTTTTTAAAGAGAAGTAAAGGTGGCATGTAGTTCTAGTAAAAATTTCTATGTAAATTCACTTATTTCGGGTTAAGTAAATCTCAGTTGTTTATGTAACTATATATTTTTCCAAAAAATGTCACTAAATAGTTAAGGATCCAGTTATTCTTATTATTTCATTGAGTGCAATAAAATTGTTTATTATGTTATATGTTAATTCATATAAAATTAATATTTCTATTTTAATAAGATGAGATTAATGTCATTACTTATGAACTTAAAATGAGATTATTTGATTTTCATTGTATCTTTCTGTTCATTTGAATAAGTAAAATTATATACCCCCCCTTTTTGGAGGCATACCATTGCCATATGGTAATTAGAATCTCAATTTGATTCTGAAGGAAAATATTCTTCATGTTAATGCATTATTAAATAATTATTCTTACATTTAAAGTGAGTATTCTCTGAGACTTTACTTCAGCTTTTACTATTGTGAAACTATGGGTCCAAACTTGTCTTTTCTGTCTTTAATCAGAATATTCTAGAATATATATTGTAATAATCTTTACTTTTATTGCTTTCAGCCCTCTGTCTACACAGATATAGGCTGTTGCGACCTGGAGGTATTAATTTAAATAATATTACTCTTTTAACAGATTCTGTACCGCTGGGTTTTCAACTAAGAGTCATTTATTGTGTATCATGTTGACAGGAACTAGACCAAGAAGTAAACGTAGAACACATAGAGCAAGTCAGGATCCCTGGCCTTAAGCGTTTGCACACTGATGAGGAAAGGCTTATAATTCTTCTAATAATAGGAATGGTGTGCCGAGCACTGTGGTAGCAGGGAATAGAGAATGGGAAAAGGGTATATGTATCTAAACTAGAGAATCAAGGAAGGTTTCAGATTTTGGAGGACACGTAAGAATTACCTCGATGAAGGAAGAATAGGAATGAGATGGAGGGCATTCTTAACCAAAGGTATGCTGTATTGGAAATTATATTTCATTTCATTGATAAAATTCTTATACTCTTGTATCTTGAGGCAAGATATCTGTACATTAACTGTCAGTTCTGCAGCATCTACTATTCTCTATGTTCTAGTCGCTTTTAAAGAATTAAAATCTGTTGAACTATGGTCAGTGATGTTGGGCATCATGATAGGGATGACCTTTAGAGGGGCAGGGAGGAACCAGAGGGGAGACAAGGGGGAGCTTTCAGGGTGCTATTCTGTTTCTTGGTTTTGCTCTGGGTCTGGTCATGTGGGTTTCACATGTGAAAACTCACTGAGCTGTCATGTGCTTTCCTCTGTCTTTATTATTCTTCAGCAAAAAGTTTTAAAATCAAACAAAACTCCATTCATTTCAGGAACAGACATTCTTAGCTTTTTATCTATGTTGATAACTGTAAATGCAGTTAAGCACAATAAGGAGAATGAAAGCTTATTTTTAACGTACTTGATTGTGGTTCTTCAACCTAAGGTGAGCAGAAATTTTTAATTTTGATGAAGTCTCATTTACTAGTGTTTTCCTTTTATGACTGTTGTTTTCTGTGTCTGGCTGAAGAAATCTTTATCTACTCACTAATTGTGAAGATGTTTCCCTTTGTTTTCTTCTAAAGCCTTACAATTTTAGCTTTACTTCTAAGTCTATGATCTGTTCACTTCATTTCTGTTTGTAGTCTGATGTAATGTTTGAGCATCTCCTCCCCTCACCCCATGTGAATGTACAATTGTAGCATCATTTTTTGAAAAGATTCTTTCCCATTGAATTCCTTTGGCATCTTTGTAAACAATTAAATGACTGTAAGTGTTGGACTATTTCTGGGCTCTATTCTGTTCCATTGATCGCTTTGTCTATCCTCAGCCAATACCAGATAACTCTACTTTACATACAGCAAGACTTGAAGTGAAGTGGTATAATGCCACCAGCTTTATTTTTTGTTGCAGGATTGTTTGGGCTATTTTAGGTCCTTTGCATTAGCATGTACATTGTTGAATTGGCTAGTAATTTTTATTTCTAAAAAATGCCTGCTAACATTATGGTTTGCATCAATTCAGGGAGAACTGAATCTTAATAATATTGGAACTTCTAAGCCATGAAAGTATGTGTTTCTTTCATGGCTTAGAAAGACATACTTTTCCACTTTTTAAGGTTTTTAAAAAATTTCTCCCAACAATGTTTATAGTTTTTTAGTGTGGAGGCTTTACACACTTGTTGAATTCATTCCTAAGGATTTTATGTTTTCTGACATTATTATACATGGGATTATTTTTAAATTTTTGTTTTCCACTTGTTTGCTTCTGTATTCAGAATTGATTCTTAAAAAATATATAAATTATATTTCTAAATTCACTGGTAGGTTTGGTGATGTCTTTGGGATTTTCTACATAAGTAATTGTGTCATCTATGAATAGGAATAGTCTTACTTCTTTCTCTCTTTATGCTTTTGATTTTTTTCTTTTGCATTGGCTAGAGCCTCTCAGAAGATGTTGAATGGTGGTGAGAGCAGGCATCTTACTTGTTCCCAGTCTTGGGGGAAAGTGTTTTCAGTGTTTCACCATCAAGTTAAATGCTAGCTATAAGTTTTTTATAGATATCATCAGTCAGGCTTAGGAAGTTCCCTTCTATTTTTTTGTAAATGGTAATGAATTTTATCAAATGCTTTTTTTCTACATGTCCTGAAATGACTATATAGTTCTTCTCTTATTCTGTTATATTGGTAGACTACATTGATTAATTTTCTAACATTTATGCAGTTTTGCAGTTTTGAAATAATCCCTGCTTGGTTATATATCACTTGATTTGATTTACTAAGGTGTTGCTGAGGAGTTTTAGGTCTTTTGAAGAATGTTAGCCTATGATTATCGTTCTTGTAATGTTTTTGTCTTTGGTATCGAAGTTGTGCTGTCCTCACGGAAAAAGTTAGGCAGCCTTTCTTCATCCTCTGCATTCTGACAGAGTTTCTGTATGGCTGGCAGTTATTCTTCCTTGAATGTTGGACAGAATTCACCGACCAGTATTATTTCCTTAATAGATATAGAGCTCTTCACATTTAATATTTGGTCTTGTGTATGATAAGTCCTATTTTTTATGCAATTTGTTCATTTTGTTTGTTACTGAATTTATTGGCACAAAGTTGCTAATAACATTCTTATTATCTTTTCACAAATGTGGCTCCTATAGTGGTGTCCCTATTTCATTGTGGACTTGGTAATTTGTGTTCTCTGTCTGTATCATTGATTTTTGCTCTTATCTTTATTATTTCTTCTACTTACTTTTGGCCTGCATTTCTTTTTTATTTTCTTCTTTTTTTAAATATTTATTTATTTATTTAGACTGCACCAGGTCTTAGTGGCGGCACATGGGATCTTCGCTGTGGCATGCTTAGCTGCGGCATGCAGACTCTTAGTTGCGGCCTGCGGACTTCTTAGTTGTGGCATGCGTACTTCTCAGATGTGGCATGGACTCTTAGTTGCGGCATGAATGTGGGATCTAGTTCCCTGGCCAGGGATCAAACCCAGGCCCCCTGCATTGGGAGCATGGATTCTTACGCGCTGGACCACCAGGGAAGTCCCTCTTTTTTATCTTCTTAAGGTGGACCATTAGGTCATTGATTTTTTTAAAACAGTTCTTTTCTAATATAAGCAATTAAAACTATAAATTTGCCTCCAAGTAGTGTTTTACTTGCATTCCACAAATTTTGTCACATTGTATTATTATTATCATTTAGTACAAAATAATTTACATTTTCTTTGTGATTTTTTTCTTTTATTCATGGATTATTTAGAAATATATTGTTTAATTTTTAAATATGTGAGGCTTTCCAGATAATTTATTGTTGTTAACTACTAATTTTTTTCTGTTGCGGTCAGAGAAAAGAGACTATATTTTAGCAATATATACTGAAATATTTATAGATGAAATCATATGTCTGAGATTTACTTCAAAATAATTCAGGGTGGGGTGGGAGGAGCGGATATGAATATTGATAAAATGAGATAGGCTGTGAGTGGATGATGATACATGGGGGTGGTTCTATTTTACTATTCTATTTACTTTTGAAAATTTTTCTATAATAAAAATTCAAAAGGAAAAAGGATCCCATCTGTCTGACAAGTCTTCTCAGACCTCACATTTATTATGGAAGTCCATTGTCTGAGAAGTCCGGTTTCCCCACCAGTCACCTCCATTATTCTCTTACGATCTACACCCAGTTTGTTCCTTTCATAGCATTTATTACAAATTATAAGGAGTTTCTTTTTATTTTTTGTTAACTTATTTTCTGTTTGTGGTCCTACCTTTGCCTGACTGGAATGCATTTCTTCACCAGTGTGTGCTAGCTCTTACACATAGTCTTTTGTTTAGTAAATAATTGTAAAAGGGAGGGAAGAAGGAAAGAACTCTGAGACTTTCTACTGAAGTGAAGAGCTTTGCATGTCTTCATCCTCACTGTATTCTAAGAGGCCTGCTGTGTATTTCCAGAGCTTTCTGTGAGTCATGATCCCTTTAGCTTAGTGGTGTTCAGAACTCTTCAGTGGGCTCTCTGTGTACCAAGGGGCTGCCTTGTAGTTCAGCTGCTGTTAAAGCCCACATCTGCTTTAACCTAGGCACCTCAGGTTTTTAAAATTTTTCTTTAATTAATTTGCAAGAATTCAATTGAAGAAAAGTTTCCACAGTTTAAAAAAAAACAAATAATTTTGGAATAATTTTACTGATGCTTTTATAGTAATTTCAACTCAACTCTCATACTTAGGGCATACATTTAGAATTTATTATTTTTGCTATATTGTAAAATTTTAGTATTAGAAATCAATGTTATTTTGAGAATATTAGAGGTTTTCTTACCTATTTCTCACCATGTAAGTGGTATTTATTGACAAGATAGTTTTAAATGCTATTTATTTTTTATTTGTACTTTTAGAGTTCAGATTAAGTGTGATATTGTGTGGCATTAATTAGAATGAATTAAGTTTATGATGAATGATGTTTTAAAACATTTGTATTTTTACCAGTGATCTTAGTACTCAGGAAATTATAAGATTTTATTCCCAGTAGAATTAGGAAAACTTAGGTGGTTTCTGTGATGAAACCATTGTATAAATTTATTTAAACCTTTTTCCATTAAACATTTTTGGACATAAAATTTTCAAAAAGGCAAAAACATCTTACACAGTGCCAAGAAGAGGCATCTGCAGCCCATGGGCTCTGTGTGGGGTGCTGAAGCCCATCAGGTGTGAAAACTGCTCGCCACCCCCAGTGTCTGAGCACCCGCCTCACGGGGTTCCATGGAGCACTTAAGACCCTCCCCGGGTTACCTGAGCTCCCATTCTGGCTTTACCACTCAACTGGCTTGTAGGACCCAAAGCAGGTGATGTAATTTCCCCGTGTTGTAGTTTCCTCTTTGTAAAATGAGAATAATAGTTATCTCATAGGGTTTTAGTGCATGAGGAGCGTAGGTCACTTCTGGGACACAGGAAACTCTGGGTGCACGTTAGTTCCTCAGTCAATGCCAGTTAGCACTGCTGCAGCCACAGCACGCGAACTGCCTGCTCACTTGAACTTGTCTGCTGCCAGAGGACTTCAGTGGAAGGTCTCAGCGCATTTTATATCCCGGCACCTAGTGCAGCATCTGCCACAGGGCCTGGCATGTGGCAGGCATTAGCTCTGCTAAATGTAGCCCAGCTTCCTGGTCTTCTGGAAGTGCTTCAGCGTAAATATTTACTTAGAGGCATTTCGCCACTGAGACTCTCAGCTCCATCTCCAATCCCGCAGAGACCCATCTCCCAGCATAGCGTGTTGTACTTACTCAGTAGTAATAGCTATTTACTGTACTAGTTTGCCAAGGCTGCCATAACAAAATACTGCAGACTGGGTGGCTTAAACAACAGGAACTTATTTTCTTACTGTTGGAGGCTGTTGATCCAAGATCAGGGCACCTGCAGAGTTGTTTCTTGTGAGGCCTCTCTCTTTGGTTTGCAAGTGGCCACCCTCTTGTGGCCTCTTCATGTGGTCATCTCTCTGTGCGTCTAATCTTCTTTTCTTGTAAGCTCACCATTCAGATTGGATTAGGGCTCATCCTACTGACCTGTTTTTAACTTAATTGCCTCTTTAAAGGCCTTATCTCCAAATAGAATCATTCTGAAGTTCCGGGGGTTAGGGCTTCAACACAAGAATTTTGGGAGGACAGCCCATAACACTTACCATTACTTACTACCATAGTAATAGCACTTACTATTAAAATCATTGCCCTCAAAGACTTAATATTTGACTAATCAGATTTTTTAAAAATAAAAGTGGATTGATTTTTTGATGAAAGCATTGATCTTAGTCCACAGTTTAGAAGCCAAAGAGTGTGTTGTATGATGCCCTTTAGTTGGTGTATTTTCTTTATTCGTGAACTCAGTTATTCATGTCTTTACCAGGTATTTAATGAGCACGTACCAGGCAGTGTGCTAGAAACTAGCAGTGCGGTGCTGAGCTAGACACAGTGCCTACCATTGTCCAGTTCATAACCTAGTATATATTTAAAATATCTGTGTCTCTGGATGATAAGAATTACTCCCCCTGGGTGTTAGATCTTGGGACGTGTTGTTGTTAGACCAAATTACTGGCTTTGTATTTTAGAAATTAATTAATTTTAAAAGCATTTGAATCCTGATTCTAACCACTACCTAGGAATGTGACCTTGAGCAAATTATTTAATCCCCTTACACCACCATTTCCTCTTTGTAAAGTAAGAGTATAAATATTTCATAGGGTAATTCATGATTAAGTGAGATAGTGCATGTCATATGCTTAGCCCCATACTTGGCACCTAGGAAGAGCTTAATAAAATGGTTGCTGCTGTTTCCTTTTTAATACAAGAGCTAAACCTCATCTTGGAGGTGAGATGGAGGTGACATCTAAGAATAGCTTTATATGTAGGTTTCTAATAATTGGAGAGAGCTTTTGCCAAAGCTTTGGAGTTTGTTTGTTATAATTTCTACCCTGCTGATTTCCAGAAAGGATTTGAAATAGCTGCCCAGCTGAGAAGTGTGTTCCAGTTGCGAGGTAATGGAGAAAACCCTGACCCAGAACTGACATGCACTTAGGGCCAGGTCCACTCTTCCAGCCAACTGGCTGAGCTTGGGCGACCCTGAAGTCCAGGCTTTCCCGTATCACATTCTTTGCCTTGTTTATTAATTAGCAAATGGTCAGTTTTAGATATTGACCTTAAGTTTCTGAGAACTTGTGTATATCTCTGGAGTTTCATAAGTTGTAAATTATATTCTAAAAGCAGAAATATATAACTTGAATTTAATCTTGCTCCTGAATAAAATAACCATCACTTCCAGTGAGTAATCATTAATATAAATGACTTAATATATAGTCCATTCATAGTCTTTCCTTTGCTGAATTCATTTCAGAGCCCCTAATATATTGTTAACATTACATTTACCTTGATACTTGTTTTGGTGAAGAGTGTTCTTAGAAAAGGTACTGAAGTCCTAAGTTCTAAAACCTTGACTTTCTCACATGTCTGTCATGTATTTGGAACACATTTGCAAGGCACTAAGTCAGTTCTAACTGATAGAGACAGAATATCAGGCTTCATGAGAAGTTTTTTCTTGTCATTGTTGCTGTTGTATTTGTTTTTGCATGGTGGGGTGGGAATGCTTTTTAACTTACGGATCATTAGGGCCACTTGGGTTATTAAATGGAGATAAAATAAGGAGATAAAAGATTTTAAATAGAAGAATGTCTTTCTAGGAGATGAGAAGGGTTAATAAACCCATGCAAATGTGTTCTACTTGCAAGTTTCTGTCTGTATAAGCTCTTTATTATTTTGTGAAAAGTTTACAAAATTTTATTCAACTTTCCTTTGTAATTTATAGAAAAAATACGTACTGTATCTCACAGAGTTACAGATCTTAGTTCTTATCTGATATTTGGTGGCGATGAATGTTGTATTTTCTATTGTTGCTGTTACAGTTGTCCCTTTGCATCCATGGATTCAACCAACCATGGATAGGAAATATTGGGGGGGGGGATTTCCAGAACATTCCAAAAAGCAAAATTTGAATTTACCATGCTCCAGCAACTAATTACATAGCATTTACATTGTAATAAATATTATAAGTAATCTGAAGATGATTTAAAGTATAAGGAACTTGAGCATTCGGGGATTTTGGTACCCTCCTAGGGCAGGGTGGGGTTGAGGGGTGGTCCTGGAATCAGTCCCCCTCAAATATTGAGGGACGACTGTAGATAGTTTTTTAAAATAATTAAAGCTACAAATTTGTTTTAAGTTTAATTGTTTTGTGATGTCAAAACATAGGCAACTAGTAGAATGGGAGAAAATATTTGTAAATCATATATCTGCTAAGGGATTAATATCTAGACTATGTAAAGAATTACAACTCAATAGCAACAACAAAAAACCCAATTCAAAAATAGGCAGAGAGGGTTTCTCTGGTGGCATAGTGGTTAAGAATCCACCTGCCGATGCAAGGGACACAGTCTGAGCCCTGGTCCGGGAAGATCCCACACGCCGCGTGCAACTAAGCCCATGCGCCACAACTACTGAGCCTACACTCTAGAGCCCGCATATTAGATATTAGGCAGAAGACTTGAATAGACACTTCTCCAGAGAAGATATACCTGTAAGCACATGAAAAGATGCTTATCATTAGTCATTAGGGAATTACATATCAAAAGCACAGCAAGATACCACGTCATACCTATTAGGATGTGACTATTACAAAAAGAAAATATAAAAAGGTAACTAAAAGTTGGTGAGGGTGTGGAGAAATTGGAATTCTTATGCATTGCTGACGGGAATGTAAATGGTAGAACTGCTGTGAAAACCAGTTTGGTGGTTCCTCGAAAAATTAAACATAGAATTATCATATGATCTAGCAATTCCACTCCTAGGTATTTACCCAGAGAATTGAAAGCAGGGACTCGGGTACCTGTACACCAATGTTCATAGCAGCATTATTCACAGTAGCCAAAATGAGGAAACAATCAGTGTCCATTAGCTGATGAATGAATAAACAAAATGTGGTATATAAATGGAATGGAATGTATTGGGTTGGCCTAAAAGTTTGTTCAGTTTTCCCGTAAGACAGCTCTAGTAACACTGAGTTGTCTTTAACTTCATTAGAAACAATTTTGTTAGATTGTATTGTGACAGCTGTCATATTAGTATGCATTTTAAAAAAAACATCAAAATTGGTGAGTTTTTGTGTAGCCTTTTAATATTGATGATGGAAGAAAAAAGCAACATTTTTGGCACATTATGCTTTATCATTTCAAGAAAGGTAAAAACACAACTGAAACGAAGAAAAGATTTGTGCAGTGTATGGAGAAGGTTCTGTGACTGATCGAACGTGTCAAAAGTGGTTTGCGAAGTTTTGTGCTGGAGGTTTCTTTCTGGACAATGCTCCACGGTCGGGTAGACCAGTTGAAGTTGATAGTGGCCAAATCGAGAACTTAATTGAGAACAATCAACGGTACATCACTTGGGAGATAGCTGACATACTCAAAATATCCAAATCAAGCGTTGAAAATCATTTGCACCAGCTTGGTTGTGTGAATCGCTTTGATGTTTGGGTTCTGCATAAGTTAAAGAGAATAAAACCTTCTTGAAGGTATTTCTGCAGGCGATTCTCTACTCACATGTAGTGAAAACGTTCCATTTTTAAAACAAATGGTGACGGGTGATTAAAAGTGGATACTAGTGCTTCCCTGGTGGCACAGTGGTTGAGAGTCCACCTGCCGATGCGGGGGACACAGGTTCGTGCCCCGGTCTGGGAAGATCCCACGTGCCGCGGAGTGGCTGGGCCCGTGAGCCATGGCCACTGAGCCTGTGCGTCTGGAGCCTGTGCTCCGCAACAGGAGGGGCCACAGCAGTGAGAGGCCCGTGTACTGCAAAAAAAAAAAAAAAAAAAAAGTGGATACTGTACAATAATGTGGAATGGAAGAGATCGTGGGGCAAGCGAAATGAACCACCACCAACCAGACCAAAGGCTGGTCTTCATCCAAAGAAGGTTGTGTATATGGTGGGATTGCAAGGTAGTCCTCTATTATGAGTTCCTTCTGGAAAACCCAACAATTAATTCCAACAAGTACTGCTCCCAGTTAGACCAACTGAAAGCAGCACTTGACGAAAAGCTTCCAGAATTAGTCAACAAAATGCATGATCTTCCATCACGATAATGCAAAAACCACATGTTTCTTTGATGACCAGGCAAAAACTGTTACAGCTTAGCTGGGAAGTTCTGATTCATCCGCTGTATTCACCAGACGTTACACCTTCGGATTTCCATTTATTTCGGTCTTTACAAAATTCTCTTAATGGAAAAAATTTCCATTCCCTGGAAGACTGTAAAAGGCACCTGGAACAGTTCTTTGCTCAAAAAGATAAAAAGTTTTGGGAAGATGGAATTATGAAGTTGCCTGAAAAATGGCAGAAGTAGTGGAGCAAAACGGTGAATACGTTGTTCAGTAAAGTTCTTGGTGAAATTGAAAAATGTGTCTTTAATTTATACTTAAAAGCCGAAGGAACTTTTTGGCCAACCCAATACTTGGCCATTAAAAAGCTATGAAATTCTCATGCATGCAACAACATGGATAAACCTTAAAGACGTTATGCTGAGTGAAATAAACCAGACACAAAAGGGCACATACTGTATGATTCTACTTATATAAGGTACCTAGAATAGGCAAATTCATAGAGACAGAAAGTAGAATAGAGGTTACCAGGGGCTGAGGGGGAGAGGAAAGTGGGGAGTTATTGTTTAATGGGTCCAGAGTTTCTGTTTAGGATAATGAAACAGTTCTAAATGGATAGTGGGGATGGTTGCACAACATGGTGAGTGTACTTATGCTTCTGAATTGAAAATGGTTAAAATAGTGGTTTTTAATGTTATGTGTATATTTTACCATAATAAAAACATTAAAACAAAACAAAAAAAGAAACCAACTAAACAATAGCAACCATACAGACAGATTTACACAGTTATATCTTTTCAGTATCTTTTCTCCACTGATTTTTACTCATTTTTATGGGCATCTCAAAATTGTATGGGTACTTATTAGAATTTTAGGATTGATTGCCATTAGGTTTGTATTGCCTTTGAATTACAAATGGTATGGGGTTTTTAATGCTATTTTTATGGCAAAGATTTTTAATGAATCTCCTTTGTTTTGCAGTTACTTCGAGAACTTAAGCATCCAAATGTCATCTCTCTTCAGAAGGTGTTTCTGTCTCATGCTGATAGGAAAGTATGGCTTCTGTTTGACTACGCTGAACATGACCTCTGGGTAAGGTGAATTGTTGGTGGACATGGAGCCATGGTTTCAGTTGGAGATTAAGAGGGACTGACTGAAAACAATTTTGGGAGCTCATCTTTGTATGAGATTTACATTTTTTTTTTTTTTTTTTGGTACGCGGGCCTCTCACTGTTGTGGCCTCTCCCTTTGCGGAGCACAGGCTCCGGACGCGCAGGCACAACGGCCATGGCTCAAGGGCCCAGCCGCTCCGCGGCATGTGGGATTTTCCCGGACCGGGGCACGAACCCGTGTCCCCTGCATCGGCAGGCGGACTCTCAACCACTGCGCCACCAGGGAAGCCCTCAGCAGATTATTTTTAAAATAGGATTTACAGAAGCCTTAAGTAACTATAAAATTTACTCCTTTATTAAATATAACAGCTACATTTTTTTAAAAAAACCTGAAAGGCCATCTTGGGGTTAAGATTAATGATATATATAGATGAAAATCTATAATAGGATAGCCCAAATAATTTTGAAACATAGAAAACTTATATCCTGATCAGTCTTGGGTGAAGAACCTGTTAACACAGATTTCAGTTTAAAAAACAAAACAAGTAAACAAAACCCAGTATTACATCAAGTTAATTCATTAGCAACTACTTCAGTACTGTGAGATATATTTTTCTGATATTTACTAAGTAATAAGGTCTTTAAATATTTCACTGTGTTTTGCATCCTATCTGTATTTACTAAATTAGCGTGACTGTGCATTTATTGAGCTAAATAAAAGAGAAAACATATGCAAGGGATTATAGTATCCTGGCTCAATTTCAAAATCTTCAAAATAATTCTTTCATTCAGCTGTAGTTCGTAAATGCAAATACAAAATTTTGAAATAAAACTAGCACAAATCCTAGTAAAACTGTTTAAAAGTAAATTCACCTTCTGAAAATAGTTAAATAGTTTTAAACTCTTTTGCTAATTTCCAGAAGTATCCTCATTTACATAATTTTAACTTTAACAGACTTCAGAAACTGAAACTTATTTTGGTGTCATATGCTTTCAGATTTAGAAAAAAATATTTTCATACTGTTTGTAGATTCCTGTTTTCCATGACTAAATGTGGTTTGATTCAAATTATTTTTGTAAGTTATCTGGAAAGAACTGTTTTCAAACAGAAAATAGACACATGAAATTTTCTCTGTTTTATGAAACTATTGTCCAAGGTTCATACTGGTTGTAAATATTTTTTTCTTGTTGGCTTCTGTTCTTTTAAAAGAGATCTAATCTAATCAAATTAGGATTCTGTTAATAAAAATTCATTACATCAGGGTGGCCAGTATTGAATTGAACATTCATCATACTGAAATCTAACACAAAATCAAATTATATAATCCAAATTTATGAGAAAATATCCAGGCTGGTTTATAAACGTGATTTGTAATAAAACATAGTTGAGCGTAGGAGATCGCATTGTATTCACTATGGTTTCTCACAAACAGGTATGTAATATTTAATTTTATATGTAGGTATAATTATGCTTTCGCAGATTATACTGCGTGTAATGTTGTGCATATAGTCACCATTGGCTTCATCATCATCTTATTAATACTCATTTAAGCCAGATAAGTACTTTAAATGCTCATTTTAATAAAAACCAAATGGTGATTCAATTTTATTAAAACCTATTCTTTATCCATTTTATTTTCTTATTTTAATTTGAATATTGAAATGAATTAGATGGGGTAAGGCAGCAGAGGGTAAGGAAACAGTTGCAGTAAAAAGAGTCATTTAAAAAAATCACTTAGGTGTTGGTGAAATCTTATGGTATACATATTGCATATTTGTTATATTGCCCTGGAATAAAAATGAAGGTAAAAAATTCTCTTACTGTAGTTTTTTGTAGTTATAAAATATTGGTTAAAAAGTAATACCCTAATGAGAATATAACTAAAGAAGTGGTATATGGCATCAGTTGGTTATCTTACCTCCCTAAATATTTGTTCCTTTCATTCTTACTCTCGCAGGTTTTAATTTTTTTTAATGTATTTTAGTCTTTTTTTTTTTTAAGCTCTGAGGGCCACTGGTTCTTCTTAAGGTGAACAGACTTTTGATTGTCACATCATTTCTTAGGATAGGTGACAAACAGTCTAGATCATTAAGAGTTATTGTAGCTCTGTTTTGTTTGCCTTTTATTAAATACTTTAAAAAAATTACTGAGAAGGAAGTTAACATAATGTAATGCTGCTACGAAAGCATAGATTAATCATACTACATATGTACTGACTGATACCCCTTACCTTCTGAAATATACCTTTGCTTTTTATTTTTTCTTTGGAAGATAAAACTGCTTCACTCATTAGTCATTAGTTGTTTCTTACCCATTTTCTACCTCTATATCATAAGAAAGTAGAAATGAAAAGGTTAATGTATAATATTAAATATATCACTCCTCTTTTAATTATTTTTATTAAGTTCAAGAATACGCCTGATATTCCCTCACAAATACTGGTCAGGAGTCTGCTCTTGCGCATGTTAGACACAGGCATGTGCACAGTGGTGCACACAGCAGAGTTGGCTGCAGCTGACTTGTAGATTTTCTTGCAGTTTAAGAGCGCTTTAATTAAAACGAAACCTGTCAAGAGTTTGAAACATTGGATCTTGTTTCTGTTGAGGTACATTTATTTGTAAAATGATTTTTCTGTTTATAAAGTGGTATTGTGTTTACTGGATGTCCACTAACATTATATTGATACCTAGAAACCTTTGATGGATGTTACAAGGCTGTTTTTTTTTCTCGTCTGAAGAAGCTTTCATATTTCTAATTATGTCCAGTGTGAATTGGTCATTTACGTGTTATTCCTTTGTGCTTGGGTGTACTTAATTGAAATATTTTCCCATTTGCTTTCTTTATAACTCATGTATTGTAAATAGGTACCACATCTATGCTATGTCAGCCAGCCAGAACTCTATCTGTTCTTTTTTTTTTTCATTTAATCACTGCAGAATAAAAAATACTCTTTTCTTGAAAATTTTCACCAGATAAACAGGGGTCAAGTAACTCTGAAAGTAATTTTTAATTATACTTTAAAAATAAAATCACATTACTTCTCTGTTGTCATCATTTATTTTCTGAGACTGTATCATATGCTTAGGAAATGACATTTTAGCTCTAGTTATTTGGAAAATTTAAGGTTATTTATGTTATCCAGCAGAACGTGAAATTATATTTTCAAATCTTCGGAAATCCCTGAGTGTTTTTCTGTTGGGAAAATATTATATATCAAACTGTCTTTCCTTTTTTAAGCTTCTGGTGATATTTTTCTTTCTTTCAGCATATAATCAAGTTTCACAGAGCGTCTAAAGCAAACAAGAAGCCAGTACAGTTACCTCGGGGAATGGTGAAGTCACTATTGTATCAGATCCTAGATGGGATTCACTACCTGCATGCTAACTGGGTGTTGCACAGGGATTTGGTAAGTTGAAATGTAGTTAGGTTTAAGCCAGAAAGATGCATTTGGAGTTGGATGATTTTTTAGTTGTCTCTAGATATCTGTGCTATACAGGCCTGCAAACCTTATAGAGGAAGTGGGAATGCTAGTCTCAAAACTAGCCTAGCCTTGTGCTTTTGTGTAATGCATCCTGCTTCTTGACATACGTTAAGCTGGTGCTTAAGAGGTGAAAGAGGGCACATTTGTTTTGCTAAGCTTTCGGGGTTTTTTTCAAGTCTGTAAATAACGTATTGGCCTGCTTTACATTGAATATTATATGCCAGACAAACTCTAGAAGTTGGTATGTTTATGAGTAACTTGAAAATAACCCTTTGGAGCCTACTGTATCCTAAGTTGTATATTAGAAGAGGAGCATTCATCTGCTTATTTTTAAACCCACTATGTTAGTAGCAGTCTCTCTGCCAACAGCCTTTAATAATCATGATTGAGTACATTATTGAGTGCCTTGTCATGTTAAGCTGCAATAAATTTTTACGAATTTAGAAACTTCAGAAACTGACTTTATTTTTATTTCACATGGCAGAATAGTTTATGCCCTTTTTAAAAAAACCCATATAGCATTAAATTGGTGATTAAATGGTGCATTGTTCATTAAATCTTCATAGATTTAAATTATGTAAATCTCAAATTCCCCTTTTCCCCTTTCATATTGCGTAATGTAGTAACTCTAGTAAAGTGTGCCTTCATTTCAAACAATTATAAACACAATGCTGGAAGTGATGACTTGGTCTCTAGTCACATGTGTACATTAGGAAAAAACCCGTCGCCAACTTGGAGGTGGAGCTGCTCTGCCCCTCACGCAGATATTCTTTCCAGGCTGCTCTGTGTTTAATGCATTCAGTCTCTGGCCTTCAGTCAGGTGTTTTAGTTTCTAGTTCTTTCATCTGTCTTCAGTAAATCTCCTTGAAATAAGTTTAGTGGTAGTTATTTTATCTCCAGTTGTCAAATCTAGAAACCATTTAGAGTAGGACCAATAACACATCAGAAATTTGGTTGAAATAACTTTTTCCCTTATGCAAAAAATTTTCCTTTATTTTTAATAGAATTAGGTTATTTTATTTATAAACAATGAATTTATAGAACATGAATGTGAAAAATCCTTTGTCGTGGGCTTCCCTGGTGGCGCAGTGGTTGAGAGTCCGCCTGCCGATGCAGGGGACACGGGTTCGTGCCCCGGTCCGGGAAGATCCCACATGCCGCGGAGCAGCTGGGCCCGTGAGCCATGGCCGCTGGGCCTGCGTGTCCGGAGCCTGTGCTCCGCAACAGGAGAGGCCACAGCAGTGAGAGGCCCGCGTATCACAAAAAAAAAAAAAAAAAAAAAAGAAAATCCTTTGTCGCTCTGTGAAGCTGAATATAAATTTCAGCTTTTAGGGGTAGAGTCAACTTAGGGAAAAACTATTACTACTTTTGAGTTACTGACCTTTTTTATGATTCTAGAAGAATAGAATCTGGTTTTTCCCCATAGAGTTAATTATGCTACGATAACGCTGCATTTTCTTTCTAATGTAAGTATTTTCTCATCATTAAAATATGTATGTTCATTAGATGAATACAAACTGATTTTTAAACCAGTATTTAATTTTTATGTTAATGTATAATATCCCTGAACTACTCACATTAGTATTAACTACAGTAGTGAAAATAATTTCAAAGTCTGATTTCTTTTGTGTCTTTCTTGGGAGAGCTCTTTCTATTGATACGGCCAGAACAAGTTGTCTTTGGCACAGAGACAGTATAGAGCAGGTTATCTCAGAAGTCTCTGTTGGTGGTGTACCAGGAGACAGATGCAGTGGAGCAGTGCACTTAGGTGCAGGTGACAGAGGGATGCACTGTCTGTAGCTGATTTAAAAATAATAAACAGACGAAAAGTAGTTACTTTTTAAAAATTTCTTTATTAATTATTCTTGGCTGTGTTGGTTCTTTGTTGCTGCCCACGGGCTTCCTCTAGTTGCCATGAGCGGGGGCTACTCTTCGTTGCTCTGCGCGGGCTTCTCATTGCAGTGGCTTCTCTTGTTGCAGAGCACGGGCTCTAGGTGCGCGGGCTTCAGTAGTTGTGGCACGCGGGCTCAGTAGTTGTGGCTGGCGGGCTCTAGAGCGCAGGCTCAGTAGCTGTGGTGCACGGGCTTAGTTGTTCCGCGGCATGTGGGATCTTCCCAGACCAGGGCTCGAACCCGTGTCCCCTGCATTGGCAGGCGGATTCTTAACCACTGAGCAACCAGGGAGGCCCGTTACTTTTTATTGTTACCGTATGCTGGCAATTCTGAACAGTATCAGTGATAAAATATTCCTGTTCACTGAGTCAAACCGCTCCTACTCCTGTGCCCCTCTTGATATGCCACTGCTCTCTGTTTAAAAGTGTGTTCATCCAAAATATTTTGTAAAATGTAAGCGGTTGTTTTTCTGCTGCTGCCTCCTTTGGCTTTCCCATCTGAAGTGCAGTTTCCTGTACTGTCTGTGCGTGACTTCTTAGTGATCTTTCCAAACTCCTGACCCTTCTGTGCATCACAGGCACACTGCACCATCGTCTCCTTAAAACTATAACCTCTGTCCCAGGCTGGATCTTACTGTTTCAGGTACCTGCCTCTTGAATTATTCTTCAGTTCTTGAAGGAAAGATTCATTATCATAGTTTTTTTAAAAATACGTGCCCACCTTCCTGCCAGCTGAAAATTAAATTTTGGAGTTTGATATTATATAGTTTTTCAACGATAGCTACATAAGATATTCATATATGGAGTAATCAAGTATTTACTCTGAAGAACATTCTTTAGAAGCCGTATGATATGCCTTTTTTTAACCCCTTCTCAAATAGTTGTTATGATTTGCGGATGAGATATTTACCCTATGAGAATGAATATAATTACGAGTTAATTATATTCTGTGCTCCTTTCAGTCAGGTTTAGATGAAATGAGGCGATACCAACCTTAATAGGTCTACGTAGATATTTGTTTGTTTGTTTGTTTATTTATTGGCTGTGCCACATGGCTTTCAGGATCTTAGTTACCCAAGCAGGGATCGAACCTGTGCCCCCTGCAGTGGAAGCGTGGAGTCCTGACCACTGGACCACCAGGGAAGTCCCTACATAGATTTCTAATGTTAATAATTGAACCAACTGGTTAAGTTGCTGACTTGCCACAAGAAACTTCATATTAAGGTGGATAATTGGCATAGACAGCCTAAAAACACCATTTGAAAATAGCCCAGAATGTTACTGAAGCTTTTGCTTAATAGCATTGGCTTTATTATTAATAGAAATACTGATTTGAGATGATAGAGTTATGAAGTTCTTTGATATATATAGTTGTTATTTAATAAATAAAGATTAATTTTGTCACTACTAATGATTATGTAGTAGCAGATCAGTAACTCAGTAACTGGGATCTGTCATCCTTGGCAGGAAATAGAGATCTAATAATTCTGGAACTCTTGTTGGGCTGAAGGTGGTGATGTGTACACATGTGTGGATGCTTTAAGAAAAACGGGCTAGAAAGGAAAAACATTCAGTATTTATTTTGTGAGATAATTTATGAATCCAACGTAAACTTTTTAGTTTTAGAGCATTAAAATATGTATGTATAAGTTGGTTTGCTTATACACTTAACCTGTTTGCTGTAAGTAGAGAGAAATAAAAACAGAGGTGTGTGTAAGTTAGCTATGTTGTTTCCTTTGACTACACCCTTCTCCTTTCTTCTTTATTCTCCTCTCCTTGGAAATGAAACTCGTTTGACTGATAGCCTGTAGTCCTGGTTCTGGCATTACCATCTGTATTAACCAGCGCCCTCCAGAGAGGCAGAATGTGTGTATCTTAGAGAGAGTGAGGCTTCTTTTCAGCAGCTCCCTCAGGCAGTTGTGGAGGCCTGGTTAGTCAGAATCTGCTGGGTAGGCTGGCAGGCTTGACAGACCCAAGGGAAGAGGTGTAGTTGAGTCCAAACTCAGTCTGCTGGCAGAATTCCTTCTTGCTCAGGGAGGTCAGTTTGTTTTATTAAGGCCTTCACCTGGTGGATGAGAGCCACCCACGTTATGGAGGGTAATCCCCTTAACTCAAAGTCCACCCATTTAAATGTTAATCTCATCCAAAACCACCTTGACAGAAACATCCAGGATACTGTTTGACGAGATACGCAGGCACTGTGGTCCAGCCAAGGTGACAGATAAAATAAGCACCCCATACAAGTCGGTTAGCCAAGACGCCCGTTAAGGTAATGTGAGAAAAGGCATTGCTGGGTCACGTCGTCCATCCACCCCACCCCACCCCCTTATCTGCTGTTTATTTAAAATAGGAGTGTTCTGTTGGCTTAAGGAATACTAAGATTTTTTTGCCAGATACCATAAAGAGAAACTAAGTGTGAAATATTATGAAAGCTTCAAATAAAGATATGTTTAAGTGACTCAGAATAAGGAAAGGTTTGAAGTCTGTTAGCCGGATTGTATTGAGTTTGGTGATTTTTTTCTGAGCCCAGTCTAGTAAAAAACTTGAAGCACCAAAATCATATTTGATACTTTTTGTGTAGAAGCTAAATTTGATTTGGCAGTAGTGACTGAACTCTTTCCTGTGAGAGGTAGTCCTCCTGGATTGAGTTAAAGCACACGGACAGAGTGTGAGAAGTTCTCACTAACAGTGACTCCACTGTGACCTGTGTGAGGACATCCAGCCAGTTTACTCTAGCTGGCCTCTTTCAGTAGAACTGATGTTTTGTTTTGTTTTGTTTTGTTTTGTTTTGTTTGCGGTACGCGGGCCTCTCACCGCCGCGGCCCCTCCTGTTGCGGAGCACAGGCTCCGGACACACAGGCTCAGCGGCCACGGCTCACGGGCCCAGCTGCTCTGCGGCACATGGGATCCTCCCGGACCGGGGCACGAACCCGTGTCCCCTGCATCGGCAGGTGGACTCCCAACCACTGCGCCACCAGGGAAGCCGAGAACTGATTACTTTTTATAAAACTTTCTAAATTTAGGGATGGTTTTCTTGTGAAATCGTGAAATTTCAAAGTTAATTTTTCTTTTCCTAGGAGAAATTCTGTGATAGATTAAGAATTTGAAAAATGCTTGTCAAACGTATGCATGCTGGTGTTAGTGAACTGGAGATTAAAAACACCAGTACAGGGCTTCCCTGGTGGTGCGGTGGTTGGGAGTCCGCCTGCCTCTGCGGGGGACGCGGGTTCGTGTCCTGGTGTGGGAGTATCCCACGTGCCGCGGAGCGGCTGGGCCCGTGGGCCGTGGCCGCTGGGCGTGCGCGTCCAGAGCCTGTGCTCCGTGGCGGGAGGGGCCGCGGCGGTGAGAGGCCTGCGTACCGCAAAAAAAAAAAAAAAAAAAAACCCACACCAGTACAGTCTGGCTCTAGTCTCCTTTTTTTCTTTTCTGTCTTTCTTTATAGTTATTTTCCAGCCAACCCCGAGGTTGCCCTGCCTTCCTGAATCCCTGCTCCCTTCATCTCCAGCATCTGAAATTCTATTCATACTTTAAAGCTCTGCTCCTGCTACCTCATCAGTAAAGTGCACCCCTCTTCCACCTCCACTCCCCAACTCCCACCCCAGTCACACTAGCTGGGAGGGAGAATGTTTACTTCTACACCCTGTAGCAGTTACTTTGAACTACCCCTGGGGCACTTGCTAGTTTTGGTAATTGTATGTCCTCTGTTTGATGGTAAGTCCTGAGGGCAAAGACTGTGACTTTGTATATGTTTGTATCCTGCCCAGCGCTTAGCAAAATGCACATTAATGTATACAGTATTGCTTATATTTGTTGAATGAATGAACTAGCCCATTTGTAACAGAAGCAAAGTGGCCTCCAAGGTTATTCTCCATAGCTTATCTCTGATATTACCTGATGCTGGTCCGTATCTGCAGACACACAGAGACTCTGCTGTGTTTCTTCCTTTTACTCCCTCTTATCTCTGCTGTGATTCAGTGCAGTGGAACAGTGCAGAAAAAGTTCTTTTCTATTCATACTACATTTTAAGTCCTTTCAGTAGCCTTCCTCTTTCCACCTAAAAGAGCTCAGCTCGCTCTTAGCAGTCAGTTCAGAGACCATTCAGCTAATGATACTGATCTGTTGACCTTTTCCATTGCACTCTTCATCTACCCCATATTTTTGTTCCTTCCACTGAGACCTATTTCCTGGCCCTTTGTCTGTTCTGATGTTCTTCTCTTCATGTCATTTATTTTTTCCAATTTTTTCCTTTAATCTTAAGGGTCAAACATTTCCATCATAGTTTGTTTACATCCCTCACTTTTTTTCAAGAACGTCTTAAAGTACCTTCTGTGTGAATTATTCTTTAATTGTAGGTGAGGGGCCCATACCTCCCTTCTCCTGTACATTCCAGCTGTTCTGAACTTGGCAGCTCTCATGTTTCACTTTAATACTACATTTAATTGACCAGTTCATTACTAATCACAATGTAAATATTTTAATTTCTAGCTAATAGTTGTTCATTTGAAATTTTCTAGTGAACTCAATGTTGGCTGAATTTTGTGCTTTTTGTTGAAAATATTCATCCAGTGTATCAGATATACCATAGAAATGATTTACACTCAAATCAGACTTGTATTTAAGTAAGTATTAAAGACTTGGGCTTTTGGCATGTTTCCTAAGGAACTTAATAGAAAGTGGAGAAGTAGTTATGATGACTGGCCTATTTACCATTAATTTTCGTTAAGTATATATCAGGTTCTCATATGATCATTAATGTGTTCTACTTTTAAAAAAAATCTAATGTCCAAAATTTCATTTGAATTATTACCTTAATGGTTTTATCATAGTGGTAATTAACTTGGAACTACCAGACACATAGGGTTGTATTTTTGTCCTGTGGCACTAAGTGGATAATATAACATAGTGTATTGTATTATATACTATAATATAGTATTAAGTGAGATATACTGTAATATGAGTTTTCACTGTGTTGTTTTCTTTTTTCATTTAAGCTGCATTACAAGGCTGTATACAAACTTTGGAGTGTTTTGGAGTATTACAACTAGCTGCTAGTTGGTCACTCCTGCCCTAAACCAATTCAAAGTAGTTTTTTTTTTTGGCGGGGGGGTATAGCTCAGTGGCAGAGCATTTGACCGCAAAATAGGCTCTTTGTTTTTTTGTGTGGTTGTTTGCCATAGTAAAATTTCCTAGAAAATAAATCTTTGTAGAGATTTCCTTTGGAGTATCCCAGTGGGGATGTGCTGTCATGTGTAGTATGTGATGTGACATAGCCCAGTGGGCCATTGCATAAACGTATTTAAAAGATGCTGGAGCTATTTCAGAGCTTTAATCTGACTTATTAAAAAAAAAATCTGATAGTGCCGCTGCCATGCAGTTTATTTTAATTATACTGGGTAACTTGGAATCACTTGGTGGGGTTTTAGCTGCTTGGTGAAGGATGAGTTGGTTTCCTGTTCAATACAGTCAAAATCTTGGAGTGAGCCATTGACTCAAACTCAGTTTCTTAGGGCCTACTTTATGAAGGCACCTAATTATGTATTGATGGTAACATGATGAATTATTGGGGTATTTTGGATCTGATTCTTCTTGAGTGAGATTGCCTGGTTTATTAGTTTTGCTTACTAATACTAAAGTTTGCCCACAATGATATGGTTAGTTGGTTTGTTGGGTTTTTTAGATGCATTTTCTTTCTTTCTTTTTTTTTCACATCTTTATTGGAGTATAATTGCTTTACAGTGTTGTGTTAGTTTCTGCTGTATAACAAAGTGAATTAGCTCTACGTATATATGTGTATATATACATATATATATATATCCCCATATCACCTCCCTCTTGCGTCTTCCTCCCACCCTCCCTTATCCCACCCTCCCTTATCCCACCCCCCCCTTATCCCACCCCTCTAGGTCGACACAAAGCACCGAGCTGATCTCCCTAGATGCATTTTCTTATTGACTGTTGAGCTCTGTACAATAAGTGGAAGACTCAGAATGAAAGAGGTTAAGTGACCTGATTCTGGTTACTTAAGAGAACTGTTTTCAAAGCTGGGTCACTGAATTTAGGGAATTTTTCCTCTAGATCAGTGATTTTTAAATTGCAGGTTGTAAAAGCCATAAATGAGTTGGGAAATCACACAACACAACCAGCCTTTTTATTTTTTTAATGGAGTAGAGTAGAATAGAGAAAATATCAGAGTGCATCATATATCTTGAGGGAAATTATTGTTTCATGAAACTTTTGTTTCAGTTATACATGGGTATATGTGAATATGGTCATACAATATTAAGTGATTTTCTTCCTGTGGGTTGTGTTCAAAAAGGTTTGAAAGCTGCTGCGCTAGACTGTTTCCCAAAAGGTACTTGATATGGTTAGGAAAAGAGAAACATCAAGGAAAAAAAAGTAGTCAAATCTTTAGAAAACACTTTGTCCCAAATTATAAGTACTTTAATGTTTTATGCAAATTTCTTGACATTGATAATAAAATAATTTTGAATAGCCATAGCCCTGTAGGAAATATGTTTTTCTAAGTAGGGTTTATTTACGAGTAGGAGAATTTCAGGCAAATTTCACCTTCCTCCTTTAATACCTTTCTAAATTGTCTGCATAGTTTGCAGTTAACATATATTATTGTTATATAGAAGAAAACAGAGGAAGATTCTATTTAGTCTTTATTAAAAGTTCACACATAATATTGAGTGTGCTTTAGTGTATTTATTTTATGGTAGAGGATGATTGCTATTAAGAAAAAAAAAAAGCCATGCATACACTTTTTTTCTGCCTAAAAAAAGAGGACAGTACCTTCTTCAGGGTAAAAAAAAGAAAAAAGAAAAAAAAAAAAGAAAGAAAAAGGCAGAAAGGACCCTGCCACTGTCCAAATGCTGAAAGAGGCAAAGCAACAAAATAATTGACCAGCTGGGAAGAAAGGAGCCTGCGTTCTTGGCCTCTGCTCTAACTGCTGTTGCCCCTTCTCTGTGCTTAGTTCCTTGAAATGAGTGTTGGGAATATATTAAGCATGTTTCTTTACAACAGAGCTTTTTTGAAGAAAAATGCTTTGTGACTGTCAGGTTTAATCACTGCTTATTACTTGAGATTTGCTTCATTTACTGGGAGTGAATGAAAGTAAATAAATCTCCAAGGATTTACTCTAATTTTCTTATTTGTCTAATTGTATAACTAGTAAAACATGTAAAATTGTGATCATAAAATTTAGGCTTGAAGATAAAGCATAGGTTTTATTGATAAGAATGGGTTAAGGCAAACTTAAATGAGGTTTGCATTAATTTTAGTTAACATAATGAATTGTGTTTATTCTATAGTATATTTACTTAAATGACCAATTGGGCAGTTTTCTTTCTTGGAAGTATTTGATTGTTTGTAAACAGTCTGTTTGATTTCTTGATATGTGCCATGTTTGTGTAATTTTGATATTGATGTTGAGCATACACAGTGAACTGTGTTCTATTGTTTTACATAATGAAAAAGTGGCCTACTTAATTTTACTGTATAGCACAGCTGCAAATACCGTACCTGCTTATATGGGCAGATTACAAGTTGATTATGAAAATATTATGTTACTTAGTTTGCATATTGCTCCTAATCTACTTTCCTTAGAGTCTGAGTCTTTTCAGACACTTTATCAGCACAATGCTAGAATCTTTTAAGTCAGATTTCTCACCAATCAAGAACAGATATTCTAAATAATTTAATTGAACTTTTAAAAAATGGAGTGTAAGACAATATCTTTTGAGTAATCCTAAAAATTGACTAGAAGTAGAGGATTATCTGAGTTTTAAGTCACATACATTGGTATCTTTTCTCTTTTTTTAACATAAAATGGAGCCAGACCTGTCTTTTCATCTCTTTGATACAGAGTCATCTGAAATATTAAGACTGTCTGGCACATAATAAATGTTCAGTAAGTGCATTTTACTTCAGTCCATCATCACATTGCCCTAGAACTATGAATAAGTACCTTAGGGGTGGGAACTTTATCCATTTCATTTACTGCTGTATCATTATTACCCAGAGTAGCACATATTAGCTGCACAATAAATATTTATTGATTGAATAACTGGATTCTTATCAATGCTACCTTCAAAACATATCTCAGATTGAACTACAATAAGACCGTCCTATAACTGAGATTTGAATGTGGCGCAGTTGGCATTGGTCCCAGTCATCTGACCAGTGTCTTTTCTCAAATAAGAGTGACCTGTAGTGTTTGTTTTCAGGGAGAAACAGCTGTGGGAAGAGACAGCCATGAAGGGAAGAGCAAATTAGCAGAGATTCTGGAGTCCTCCTAGTGTCTCTGGGTCAGTGTCTCTGGGTCAGTCCAATGAACAGGTGCCGACTAACAGGGAGATTCCAAAACCCCTCACTGCCAGGATATGGATTTGGATTTTCCAGGTGGACTTCCAGGTGTGCTCATTCGTGAATTCCTGTTCATTAACCCTACAGTAACCTGACCTCCCAGTTCATACAGTTCACACAGTTGAGTTTTTTACACAGTTGAGTTTTTTGCAGTCCACTTACTGCCTCTTGACTTTGCTTCTTATCATTTCTGTCACTACTGTCCTAATCCATGGTACCTGGATTACTGAAAAAATGTCCAAGTGAATCTTCCCTACTTGCAGTCTTATGTTCCTATGGTCCAGTGTCTACATAGCAATCAGAATGATCGCTCTAAAAAGCAAATCACACCATGTCATTCCCCTACCTAAAGTTCCTCAGTAGCCTCCTACTTGTGAGACAGGTGTACTCAAAATCTATCCTAAACATTTATTATATCTTCTTGCTGCAAAGACTGGAGAACTGAAAGCTGCAGCATTGTTTTATATATCAGTAAGATAGAAAACATGCTGGCAACTTGACTGTCATACCATGGAAGTTATAAGACATAACCCAGTTACAGAAATATTAAAATTTTAAAAGGAAAGTAAAAATACATAAAGTGCATTTTTCCCTTGACATTTGGTAATGGTAAGTAGCTAGGACTTAATTACTAGTGCAGTGGCAAATGATTGAGGTAACTGTTTTTCTGTCTTTAGTAAGAATTGTTAAGTTTCATCATTATGTGTGATGTTTGTTCTAGGGTTTTGGTAGTTACCTTTTATCAGGTTAAAAATGTTCCCTTCTGTATCCAATTAAGTTGTTTGTTTCTAAATCAAGAATTGATTTTATTAAATGCTTTTCTTGCATCTTTTGAGATGGTCATATGGCTATTTCCTTTAATCTGTTAATATGGTAGCTTACATTTATAAGGTTTTATTTCATTTTTAATGTTGAACCATCCTTGTCTTAGTGAGATCAGCCCTACTTGGTTTTGATCTTTTTTTCTCCAGTTGCTGTTGGATTCCCTTTGCCAATACTTTATTGTGTCTATATTCTCAAGTGAAGTTGGTCAGTGATCTGTTTGTACTCTTTTTTTTGTTATCATGATTATACTAGCTTCAGAAAATGATTTTAGTCTCTGGAATAGCTTGTATAATAGAGGAATTACTTATTCTTGAAAGGTTGGTAAAAGTCATCTGTAAAACTGATTCTGGTGCATTGAAATGAGGATGGATGATTTTTGACTATCATTTAAATTTCTTTAATAGTTGTTAAATTATTCTGGTGTTCTACAAAACCCTGGATAGAATAAACATTTTAATATAAATACAAATTACTGTAATTGACCCTGGAAAAGGTAGAAAAACTAAATGGACTAGCAACTGTGGAAGACTTAAAGACATTTGTCCCAGGGCTACCTCTAAAAAAATGTAACAAATGCACATTTTTCACAGTTGCTTCAACCATGAAGCAACAGTTAATCCTGCATTATATAAACTGTTCCAGAAAGAAAGTTTCCTTAATAACTTTGTAGGAAGAAAGCATAACACTGACACAGACCTAATAAAGATAGTAGGTCAGTGTCATGTATAAATATTTATACATATATCCTATATAAAATATTAGCAAATAGTATCCAGAGGAATGTTAAAAGAATACTACTGTGCTCCAAGTAAATGAAGTTCATTTCAAGAATGTGAAGATGATTCAGTCTTTGGAAACCTATTAACAGAATTCATATTAATAATGCTAAGAGAATAACACTGTGGTTATCTCAATAGTTATAAATATAAAACTTTTGCAAAATTCAGTGTTTGACAAAGTTTAATATTCATTTCTGATTGAAATTCTTTATAAAAATAAGGAAAGAAGGAAACTTCTAAGCATAAAAAGTGTACATACCAAATCAACAGCTGTTATCTTTTCTGTTACCTTTTCTGTTATCTCCTCTGTTCTAACCTTTCTGTTACCACTATTATTTAACAATGTCCTGAAACTTTTCTGGTCTAAAAGTAACCTAAGTAACTATGATAGGGGAGGCTAAATAAAATAGGATCAATACAATAGTACTATGCATTTATTTATTATTTGTTCACTGTTGAGTGATCAAATACAGGAATCAAAAGAGCCTTTCTGGGCTTCCCTGGTGGTGCAGTGGTTGAGAGTCCGCCTGCCAATACAGGGGACACGGGTTCGTGCCCCGGTCCGGGAAGGTCCCCCATGCCGCAGAGCGGCTGGGCCCGTGAGCCATGGCTGCTGAGCCTGCGCGTCCGGAGCCTGTGCACCGCAACAGGAGAGGCCACAACAGTGAGAGGCCCCGCGTACCGCAAAAAAACAAAAAGCCTTTCTAGGATATTTATATAAATGTAAATAATATAGAGAAATCTGGAATTATGTCCACTAAAATACTTGTAATGACCTAACTCTGTGAGGTGAGGTTTCAGATAAATTTTACTTTCTTTGTACTTTTCTGTATTTTAATTTCCTACAAGATGTGTATTTTTATTACTTTAACTCTTAAAAAGCTGTTGCTAATAATAAACAGTTTTTTAATCAATAAAAGGCATAAGTAACTAGAAGCTAGAAAGGTGATCAAAAACGATTAGGGACATCTCATAGGGTGATGTAGAGAAATCACCTTGGAGGTATTATCCAGTCATGCATGGTTACCTCGCCCCCCAGAAGTCTTCAGTTAAGAATCACTTCAGTTGTGAGTCACTATTAACAGATTATAGTATTAGCTGTCATTATAATATATTTTGGACTTTTAATATATCAAGCATCATATTAAGTCTTCTGTGTGCATTAGTAACATTTATCTTTGCAACACTAACTTGTCATTATTTTTATCCATATTTTATAAATGAGAAAATGGAGGTGAAAGTCCCAGAACTAATAGCTGATAGCATCCTTGATTTTCTTTTAGCCTGTTCTTAACCATTTAACCATACTTCCTCATCTTCTGAAGAAGTCTGTTATATTCCTCAAATGTTTAGTGGAAGAAAAAAGTTGAGAACTATTGGTCTAAAGTCTGTGTCTATTCAAATATAGAAAAAAATTATAGTGTCAGATAAAGTATTTTTTATTTCAAAAGACTGAAACATATTTTGTAACAGCAGAATGATTAAAATAATGGATATACACCAAAGAATTATGGTTTGTTCAATTTGGCAGTTGTACAAAAGGGAATAGAAATATATAATTGTGTACTTTGACATTCTTTAAATCAGATTTTGACAAAATTTTTTAAATAAAGAATGAGCAAAAATTATAGAATGAAGCAATGTGATATAATAGAATTGCTTGGCATTTAGGACTATATAAAAGAACATATTTTAAAATGTTCACTGGGAATTCCTTGGTGGTCCAGTGGTTAGGGCTCCAAGCTTTCACTGCCGAGGGCCCAGGTTCAGTCTCTGGTTGGGGAACTAAGAATCCCACAAGCCGTGTGGCACAGCCAAAAAATAAAAAGAATAGGAAAAAAAAGAAAAACCATTTGCTAAAAATGTATGTCTAGAAAAGTTCAGTGTGTACTAGAAGATGAAGATATTCATGGTAAGTATTCACAAAGACACAAATTCTACATTAATCTCTCAGAACACAATAAAAAAAACAAGTAAAAGCAGAATTATATTTTTTAGCTATTAGACATCAATTGAAAATGTGCCATTTGAGATACAGATCAGTATGTGTCGTAGTACAAAATGATTAACAACCAAACTGAAACAAAGTCATTGAGTGTCCAGAAAGTGTGCCACCAGGTTGTGTTGTTTATAGTGTATAAGTTTAGTTCTGAAAAAATCTTGGAGAACAGCACTTAACAGTGGTTTCTTAGGGATCCCTGTCTTCTTTTCATAGACAGATCCATTAAAAACCAGCTTTTCTTGTTGACTCAGAGTCTCCATTTTGCCTTGATAACGTTAGTGAATATGAAGACTCTGGTTTTACTCCTAGAATAACAAGTTGTTAACTTGACAGAGATGCCAGTGTTCTGCACTTCCGTACCTGTGTGAGGTACCTCTGATTGGTGATGGAAGTTTCCGGACCAGCCCAATTCCTGTCTTTCTCAAGATGCAGCTCCCTTTGGTCCTTAGTCTTCTACCAGAGTTGGCCCCTTAAATGAAACTACTTCGCCATCCCTGCTGTATGCCAGAATCATCAGTGTGCTGTTTCCCATCGTGACAGAGCCTGGAGAACAGAAAGCCTCTACAGGAATGGTTATCTCTGTAACACAGACATCTTGCTTTAGGAAATGTCAGTGGGGTTTTTTTTTGGAGCACAACAACATAAAACAAGAAGAAAAACCATGAGACTGTAAGACAAGGGCATGTTCTTTTAATTACAAACAGTTTTTTTCTGGGAGAAATAAAGCAAGAGAAGGCTATCGTAGTTTCGAACAATCAAATAATTATACTTCAAACAAGTATCTCATTGATCTATTTCATTGTTCAGCAGGCAGTAAAGGGTGTTCTGTAATCATTTCTGTGCATAAGATAACTATTCTCGAAGATGTTATCATGATGTTATAATACTTTTAAGTCATGTTGGACCTCTGCTCTCTATAGCAACAAATAGTTTAATGGAGTATGTGCCTCATCAAAATGTCACCAGCAAAGTATGTTTTTTTAAGGTGATTATGTCTGATGGCACATGAAAGATCGCAGACTATTTACCAAAGTCATGGTTATTACTGATTGTTTCATGAATTATCACCAGTTACTTGGATGCTTTGGCTCTAGAGCTTAAAACTGCTACCGAATTCTCCCACTGAAAAAAGAAAGAAAAGAAATTAGCTTTTTGGAGAATATAATATTGTTTCAACGTGGCATTAAGTACGAAAACAAAAATTACCCGTCAAGTCTTTTGAAGACTTCCTTAAAACTGATTAAGCAGCAAAACAAATACTGACAAGAGTATTCATGATCTCTATGGCTTTTTGGCCAGTTTCTCTTGAGATTTCCATTAGATCACATTCACAAAAGAAATTTAGTGTGAGATGTGTCTACTAAATCAGAGTATCACGCCCTGGGGCATGTGGATACCACCATGGGAGACACCATGAGGAGGGACTCATTGTTTAAAAAACAGTTTTATTAAAACAGCACTTAAAACCATTCTCTTTTGTTTATGACTACATACCATGCCCAAACTGAACTTAAATCCATTAATTTAAGTGTGCGTGGTGACTCTCGGCCCCAAGATCTACTTCAGATCATGCAATAGGCAGTGAGTTGTCTTGCAAAGCAAGTTTTAATTATTAGCTGGAGCTTTGGCCCCAAACCCTAATACTAGGAAAGACTTTGACAGAGAAACTGTTCCCCACCAATGCTCAAACCCAGGCTTGGGACTTGGCCAGTCCAGTGAGTCTATAATAAAATGAAGACCAAGAGAGGGAGTTTTTCCCCCTTTGCCTAGTAGCAGGCTGACCAGTACCACCCATCCCAGGGCTTCTCATATCTGGGTCCGGCTGCTGAATGAGTAAGAAAGCAAAAGAGAGAGAGAGCGAGCTTTTCCACTCCATCTAAAATAGGAGGAAAGTGATGCCCATGTGTGCTTGTGCTTTTGCCAGATATGGAAGTAATCTTTTAGGAGCACTTAAGTGCTAGAAAAATCCATCACAGCAAGCCAGTTAATCAGCTTGTAACTGTGGAGGAGGGAGTGGGATTCGGGATGTGGTGGAGGAGTGATGGGTGGTAAAAGAGCCCTTAACGCTTAACTCTGTGTGGCCTCATAGTTTGAATTGTTTATAATCAGAGTGTATTCGTGTGTTACTTACATCATTAGAGGGTAGGCATGGAGAATCAGGTTCCCCAGTAATGCAGAGGAGAGTTCTTACGGTAGAAATAACGGGCTAGCACTGACACAGTTGTGTAAGGTCTAGTCACAGAACGCTGCAAACACACGTGGGGCAGGAGAGCTCAGTGGGTAAGAGCTTGTAGGTGCCTGGCATTCCATCATAAAGACTTCTACCTTATTCACAGGCAGTGAGGGGCCACGTAAAGGTGAAATACTTTAGTAATAAAGCACAGCAACAGCATTCAAAGAAACTTTGAAAAGGTCGTCCCTACCTCTGTCACTCTAACCTTTTTTGTTCTTCTAGTCCTTACTCAACACTTTTTTTTTTAACCCAGTTGTAATCACAGTCTATATATAATTTTCTGTTCCACTGTTTTCCTAATCATTTCCTCTGTTACTGTGGAAGATTTTAAACAAGGGAGTGATGATGTGATCAGCTTTGTCTGTTAGGAAGGTAACCCTGGCAATAGTACAGAAGACTGAATTGACGGGAGGAGAATCAAAATGGGGTTCAAGAGATGTCTAGGGAGTCCTGCCCTGATGAACCATGAGAAGAGAGTTCTAGCCCAAATATCAAGTCCCCTCCTGAGCCACACTGTGACTGAGAGCAGGCCTTTCCCTCAGCCAGACAGACGGGCTGCCTCTTCTCTTGGAGGGCACTCCCCCCGCCATGCTGTCGGCATTTCGCACGAGTCTCTGAGACCTGGTTTCCTCTGAAGCAGGCTGAGCTCTGCAGTGTCCGTGATGAGCAGCTTTGTTGGCAGCTCCACGTGGCTCACAGGGAATGTTGTTAGTGCTGCACTTCCTCTCGGTGCTTCACCAGCTATCTCAGTGGGCGGGAGCGTGGAGCGTGTGTGTGATGATGGACATTCTGAAAACATTTTCTTGAACAAAACATTATAGTTATGGTAATACACGTCCATTTAAAGCTTGCTACATAAATTACCTTCAGAAGGGTCTATTAGGAAGGGGCACTGCACTGCTCAGAGACGGGGCTCATCCTGCTACTGCCCCCCACCCCCATCTCTGTGATTGTATTTGGGGCAAGTCATGCACTCGCTCTGGTGCCTAGTTTCCTCATCTTAAAAACTGTAGGAATTTTCAGCCTTTGAAATGTATGTGCTACCGTTTCAGCAGTGTTTTTTCACTGAGGATAAAAAAATAATTTTGATCTTTGGTAGTTGGTAGAATAATGTACTGTAAGTTATGTTTTATCAGTAATAGCATAGGGGCTGTCATTAAATATGGTCAGGGAAGCCTGTGAATTGGTTACCACTGTAAACAGCCTTCATTAAAATCTTTAACTTGATTCCAAGATTGCTTTGATGGGTATTTGAAAGGCGTCGTGATCTGGTTTCACTTTTATTTGGCAGACTGGTAGAACTGCAGTCAGACCAGGCGGATGGCAGGGTGGCAGCCTGAGAGACGTTTGGGGACTGCCTCTTCCTCCTTTCCCTCTCTCCTCCTTGAAGAGGGATAACCCTTATGTGTTAGTATAGTAGATGCCACTGTGACAGATTTTAGATGGCAGTTAATCTTGTTATCTTTAGAGACTTAAGAACTGTTTGAAATATTACTTTTGTAAAATCTCACTTTAAATGTTAGCTTCCTTTTTTATTTAAAAATGAAAACCTCAAAGATGTTCAGGTCATGGAAAATTCCTGTTACTCTGCTAACTCATTTAGAAAAGACTTTATTAAATTGACTTCTCTATAATTTATTTGAAACATAGGTACATATTATGCGGTTTCCAAAAAAGGGTATCAGGTGGTCCCTTCCCTGTAATTAACTTGCTGCTTAGTGTTGAATTATATTTGAAGATACATTTTCCCTTGAAGTTGCAGGACATTTTATGTAACTGAAAGAGTTAGAAGGAAGCACAGCATTTTAACTTTCTGCCAGCTGTTCCGCAGTAGTGAAAGCAGACTGATAACAGGGCCAAGAAAAGCCTTAGCTCTGCCTGGAGAAAAGCACTGCCATATTTGGCCTTCATGAAGTTGCATATTGCTTTGCATATATACACATAAAGTTTCTTTGGTGACTTCCTGTGTTTGATTTTAATTTTTGAGTAAATGTGGTTTTTTTAAAGGTGGATTTATGTTATATTGGCATATTGTCTATTTAAAAGAAACCACTACTGTCTACTGAAAAAAAACACTATTTTGTTTCCACAGAAACCTGCTAATATTTTAGTTATGGGTGAAGGTCCTGAGCGAGGAAGAGTAAAAATTGGTATGTTATATCTTTGATAAGTCACAGTGTAGCACTCTTTTAAAACTTTTGCAGGCAGCTTTATCACTTCTAATTTTTGCTGTAATAATATGCATTTATTCATATAGTTCCATGTGATCGAAGCCATTTCTAAAGAGTATACATTAAAAGTGAAAAATGTTTCACACTCTTGAAAGGTGTCAGACAATCTTTAGAGACTGAAGTGTTCTAATTATAAAATAAGCCATGCAAGTTTCTTAGAAATTTTGCTCTCATTAAAAATAGCCTATAGAGGTGAGTGGCTTCTATCCATGTTAGAAGCCAGCCTCACCTTTAGTCACAAGGGCATACAGTGTACTAGTAATTATACCATCGGTTCTGTTTACCTGAGCCACATTAGGTCAGAACATATGCCTCTGTTAGCCTCATCTAGATTAGGAATTACAAACTAAGGATACCACTGAGGCTGAGTAGGTTCTAATGAGCCTTTGCCTGAAGGGAAAAAATTAACAAGCGTTCTCTACCTCGGCATGTTTTCTAATAGCTCTGTTTTCTTATATATCAATGCAAAATTTTACCCATTCCTGGTCTGATAACCTATAAGGATAGAACTAGATTTATTTTTCCTAACTGGTTATTTTTTCATTGTCATTTCAGAGTTGTGTTTGTCACATTTATTCAGTTTGTTTTGTGTGTGGATAGAAGAAATGTAGTAACTAAATTATATTAATTTAAAAGCAGCAAGCAGGCTTATGGGAGTATATAACAAAGTAAATAGGAATTTCTGATTGTAAGATTTAATATGAATTAGAATAATCAGCTGATTTGTACCACTTCACCAACAAAGAAAAACCCAGGTATTCTTAACCCTTCTTCCCTACCCTCCCCTATAAATTCCCCAAATCTCATTTTCTACTTCTAATTAGACTCTTGAAATACTCTTGATATAAATTTTGCAAGTGTTTTAGTAGTGCGAACATTTGACGCACCTCGAAATGCTCCTAGTCATTGACTTGCTTTGAGAACCAGGCCCTGTCAGTGCTTACCATAGTATCAAACGCCTGTTAAGTCCTTACATGTGCTTTTAAAGGATTTCATCCAATCCACCTTGGTGGTATCAAAGTCAAATGTAAGTTCCAAGCATGCAAAATCTAAAAGACCCAGCCAAACAGTATTTACAGATGTGTTCTTTACTGTAAGATTTAGGGGAATTTTATATGTTAAAAGTAATCTAGTTTGGAATTATACTTCTGTGTAACATGTATGATGTTGGCAGGTTTGGGGGCCACTAACGGCTTAAAGTATTCACATTTAAGAAGAAATATTAGTTCTTCTGTAAACCAGTATTTAGTAATCTGACTCATGGTTTTAATTCTTTGCCAAATTTCTGTGGGTTTCTTTTTAACCTCTGTAATTAAGTAGATTAGACTGGGGCCTACTTCGTTAAAAATATATATTAGGAGAGCAAAATTAAACAAATGGTGGATGAATCTTGAAATTTTCGAATAGGTGGTATGAATAGTGATTGTTCATTCAGCGTGTGTTTGGCAAAAGCAATGTGTAATGACACTGTACTTGATGCTAAAAGGGGGAGAGAGATGAAAAAGAGACAGTTTTTGCCTATGAGAAGGTGGCAGTTTATTAGGAAAAATGTCCATGCCCGAATTACCACGCTGTATATTAAACCGTGTGAAATGCCGTGAACTGTATCTCATTACAGCTCCAGCTCCGAGATACGAGTTTATGACATTTGTCAAATCACTTAATTTCTTCTAACCTCAGTTTCCTCATTTGAAAAAGGAGGTGATTGAATTATATGATCTTTAAAATCTTTTCCAGCTTAAAGAACAAGCATGATTCTTTAAAGAAAAAACTCCACCCAGATAAATGGGGGAAATAGTGGCATTATGATACTGTACAGTCAGCTTCTGGTCATACCAGTGAACATGCTTATTGGTGCAAATAATGGAAAGCCTCACCCTAACCGATCTAGTTTCTTGGTGCTCGTGACCGATGAAAAGAATGGGAATGCAGCTTCACAGCCCCGTCCCAATGGTGGTAAGGCAGATGGAAAGAAGCTGCCCGGAGGGTAGGGTCACCCTTGACCTCTGGCAGCAGAGTGTGCCTGTAACCCAGTGGAGGAGCGAGTGACAACAGTTGGCAATGAATGAAGATCTCAAACTTGTTTTATATTTAGACTTCTGAAAGGGGTGAGATGTTGTGTTGGTTTTGTTAGTTTTCTCCCCCCGGAATTCACATTTTTCATATCTTAATAATAATAGTAAAATTAGAGTAATCAATGAAATTTGTAAAAATCTGTGTCCTTAGCATTGCCGTTATTTCTTTACAGCTGATATGGGCTTTGCCCGATTATTTAATTCACCTTTGAAGCCTTTAGCAGATTTGGATCCAGTAGTCGTAACATTCTGGTACCGAGCCCCAGAATTACTTCTTGGAGCAAGACATTATACCAAAGCTATTGGTGAGTAGAACTAATTAAAATTCCATGACTTTTTAAAAGTGGCTTTGTTGTTGTAAAGTATACATATTTCTGTATATTTTTAAATCAAGTAATATAGAAAATTATAAAAGTAAGAGCAAAAGCTAACATAAAATTCTACTCTCTAGAAATGCCATCATTAGCATTAGGGGTGTACCATTCCAGACATCCCTTTCTGATAGATAAATAGATGCTAAAAAAGTTTTTAAATATATGGGACTGTACTATGAATTCTAAGTAAAAAGTACTTTAATTTTACTTGAAAAGAGAAATAAATACAGTAAAATTTCTTAATCGTTGAACTTCAGACAAATGTTTCTTTCACCAAAAGAAATACTAGCTTCTAAAACATCCCCTTAAAATTAAGGAAAAAAGATTATGAAAATAAGTAGGCGTTTAGAACATCTTAGTTCACTTTTCAATTTTTGATAGTATTGATTATCTCCCTATTTTGAAGAATTAGGAAATTAGTGCTCTTCTACTTCTTCCCCCACCAACCTCTCACTTTATAGTACCATTGTCATCATTATTATTATTACCACTTTGTTGATGTTTACAGCATTTATTTTCTGTTTGCAAACCGTAATGCCCACTGTTGTTTATACTTAGGCTACATATTGTAATGGATTTGATGTTCAGCTACCACAATCCTTTTATCACAACTTTTCCATTAATGACATCTTTATTCTGCTTCATTTTATTTGGTAGAATGTTATCATCATGTAGTTTTTTCTTATGTGTTTTGCCTTTCTTTTTTCCTTTTTTGTGTGCCTTTATTGCTTACTTAACTTGTTCTGTGTTCTCCAGGATGGTGTTAAACCCATTTTTATTTTTTTTGGATAACTCCACCCACAAGTCTTCTGTATTTTGCTCTATTCTGGATTGGTTTTCATCCCAGTTTTTCCGTTTTTTATTCCCCTGGGTGGGATCTGTTTCTTTCTGGATTTCATTATTTCATCCCTTACTTTGCTACAGCATATTCTTAAGTAACCTATCTTAGAGGTAAATTTTCTAGTTCTTGTATTTCTGAAAAAAATGCCTTCATGATACTTTCCAGTTTGGTAGGGATTAAAATTATAGGTACAAAATGATTTTCCCTCAGAATTGGGTGATGCTCATCCATTGTCTTCTAGCATCAGTGTTACTAATGGAAAGTCTCACATTGATCTTGTTCTCATTCAGTGGTGAATTACCTGGGGTTTTGTCCTTTCTGAAAACAAATAGGACTTCTCACCCTTGTATTTCACAGTGGTGTGCTGGCCACTTGGTAGGCACATTCAGTTCGAAGTTTATGTTCCATGTCTGTGGGAAATCCTCTTGAGCTAGTCTTGATTGGCTCCTCTGTGTTTTTATTTCTCTTTCCTAAACTGAGTATAGGCAGATGTTGGATTTCTTGGATTGATCCTTTATACCACTTTTCTTCTCATGCTTTTCTGCCTTTGTCTTTTTTATTTCTAAGAACCCCTTCTTATTCTCTGATTATTTTTTTTTAACATATTGTATTGCTTTATGGAAAAAAAAAGCTTCTTAAATACACTGTGAGGACAGTGATAAAGATGCTTTTGAATTGTTTGTAATTTGCTATATTTCTGGAATAATTATCTGTGTTTTCTTTGTAGTTGCTTTTTTTTACTGATATGTCTTGTTCTCTCCCTTTCATGTGGCTGGTGTTCTTGAACTGTTTGTTGACCCTTGATGTCTCTTTGCATTTGAGAATCAGGTTACAAAAAGCTGCTTGGGAACTTAGTGTACATGGATCAGAGGGCTCATAGATTGGCAGGCTTTACTTCAGGGTGATCCAGCAGAGAACTACCATTAACTGGGGAATCCTAAATGCCAGTATGCACAAGTCTTTGCACTGAGGACGTTCAGATTCTTTAAGGGAAGAATCTCCAACTTATGGCCCAAGCTTTGTGTACCTGGTAGCCCCAGGGCAGTAGTGGGTGGGCAGGGATCAAGTGTTCAAAATACAGACTTTGTAGCTGATTCTCCAAGCACAGAATCTCCCCAGAGCAGTGCGGGGCAAGTCTGCTTCCCACTCAGCAGTAATACTGCGGGCTGGGGCCTTCTGAACTGTTTGCAGAAATGTTTTTATTTGTATCTCTGCTAGATCAAGTCTGCATATGTCCAGTCTCTTTTCATCCATATCTTAGTCAAAATACTCCCTCTTCAGAGAGAACTTCCTTGGTCACACCATCAGCCTTACCCATCACACTTCCGTCTTCCTGTCTGAAATCCCCTACATGGGTAAGCCTTGACCAGCTGTTCACCACTGGAGGCCATTGCCTGCATGGTGAGAACTGAGTACTCTGCTGAGTGAGTGAATGGGTCTTGTCCCTGATTGTCTTCTCTGGTTCTCTCTATTACTGTGGATTTGGACCTTTATTTCTTTGCTGTCATTTCAATATATACTCAAGAAGAGGAAAGGAAAAATACCTGTAATCATTCCCCCATATTAATCTTGAATCCAGCATGTCTTTTTTCACAAAATCTTTTATGTTCACTAATCTTTATACCTGCTTTGAGATCACATTTTATTGTATAGAAAAATAAAGGTAGATTAAGTTAGTCAGGTATAAGACTTTTCTGTACTATACCGTTGCAACTTTTCTAAAAATCTAAAATTATTCCAAAATAAAATATTTATTTTTTTAAAAGCCAATTAGGAGGAAAAATAAAAGTTATTGAAGCTAGCCCTGTTTTTGAATGTATATTACTACCTAAGCACACATTTGGTTATCTTTTTTACAAAGGTATTCTAAATGGTTAAGCATGAAAACTAATATGATACATAGGTATTTTTTCCACCTAGAAAATGAATATTTAAAAGCAGTGTTACTTTTGGTAAGACATATTAAGAGGCTATACAAATAAGGAAATAATTACCTAATTTCAGCTGCTGTTAACAGAAAACTCAACACTGAATTGGTTTAAATTGAGTAAAAAATAAACTATAACATAGGTTTGTGACTCTGGCTCATCATTTATTACTTTTTTCTTAAGAAATCTATATTTTATTGTGAGCATTGAGAATTGTATAAGCTGTTATTCACCAGGACAGTCTGCAGTCTAGCAGTTTTAGGTCAGGGCTGTTTGTCACAAAGCTAGACTACCAGCTGTTAGACAGATTCCTTTGTTCAAATGGCTTTATAATTTAGCAAAGAGAAGGGCTTCCTCCTTCTCATCAGCATCAAAATTTATTGGATAACCGTTAGACTTTTTAAAACTTAAGAGAAACCAAAATGAACGCAGATTATGTCGTTTACCCTTAAGGGTTCTCCATCCAGTTGAGACAACAGTATGACTGTGTGCATAAACTATGTTGTCATCTTTGAACAACAGAAGTAACCAAGACTAACGCTCTGACTTGTAGCCTTAGCTCTGCCACTCGGGGAGGGGGACGGTGTTTAGGCAGGGTGTTTAGTCCTTTATGGCCTCATTTTTTGAAGATGAGAATTTAGCCTAAATCATCTCTTAGATCCCCTTCAACTCTGAAAGTTCTGTGACGTTGGATAGAAACCACTGCCTTCTGAGGTAGCGGGAGCACAGAGGGAACTGACTTGAGGGCAGATGACTTGAGACCAAGGTCAGTCCCAGTCCCTCCGCATATGCCTGGCCTGGCCCAGAGCAATACTGGAAAATGCTTTCTTCTATCAAAATGTTTGCTCAAAAAAGTGATAATGTAGATATCTTACAAATTGCTTTTTTGTTTGAGAGAGAGACAGATATCATATATAAGCCATTTTAAATATAAATTTTAAAAAACAGAATCCAGGAGTAGAAAATGAAACTTCTTCCTTGCTTCCAGTCTCTCTCACACGGTTCGTTCGTCCAGCTCCACAGGTGGGTAGCCTGAGCGTGCAGTAAAGCACTCAGCACATCCCCACCACCACCCTGAAGGCACTTGCCTAGCGTTTTGACTTCCCTGTCTGGTAGTTGTAGTAGGCTCAGCAGATAGAAGAACCTTTGTGGTTGAATTTACCTATTATTTGCTGGATATACGTTCATTTTAGTGGTCTCATTTAGAAGGGTTAAATCTGCCAGTGGAGTTTGGTGGGTTATGTTAGACTGAAGGTGCTAAGAAGAAGCAAGAGAGCATAGGGGAAATCTGAGCACATCAGCCAGCATGTTCCCACCCTCGTGGCGAATAGATCTTAGTGCTGTGCTCATTCACTCTATTGTATGGAACTGCAGGCTGAGTCATTAAACCCAAGAGAGAAAATGATAGCTTGGTCAACACTGTGCTCCTGGGGACAAAGTTTAATTCAGTTTTGACTGTTGGGGGTTTTGTTTGATTGACCTTGTGGAGAAGGCTGAAAGAGGGGTATCAATCTTTAATTAATAGTCAACTAGGGCAGTCTTAAAAGTTTTACTAAAGTCTGAACTTCAATGAAACCGGGAGGATGTGAGTTTACTCTTTCGTTGAGATAGAGGCTAACTGTTAGTACACTTGTTGATGAAAACAAATTTAACACATCTTTCCGCCCCCCATTTGGTTCTGTGTAGCCCCCAGTTGCGGTCCACTTTGCCTGGTTAGCTCAGTAGCTACACATGAACATCACATACTTTGAGAAATAGATGGGATTTGTATGTTTTTAATTTGGAAAGTCTTTCTAGAAGGAGTTTGACAGGTAGGTGAGCAGGAAGGGACTTTTCCCTTGGCACAATCTGAAAAAATAGGCAAGATAGGAGAGACTTGTTTACAAAGATTTAGAAATTTATCCGAAGTAATAGCCTGATCAGCTAAGTCAAATTCGTGATTAATGTCTGGATTTGAAGAAGGGAAGGATGGTGAAATTGATAGAAGGTGAAAGATAATAGAAAAGATAGGAAGAGAGGTTATTTAGGGTAAAGTTAAGCAAGGTTCAGTAAAGTAATTATGGAAATCCTACTTTCCTGACTTTTTTTTTTAAAGCAACATAGGATAGCTAAACTATTTACTTACCTCTCATCTTCCTTTACATGTTTTATTTTTTTGTTCGAGTTTTCATAACGAGGCTGAGTTGTTACAGTGTCTCTTGGGTGCTATGAGTAGCGTTTTACAGATGCAGACTGACCCCCCGGCCCTCTTGGTGACCCCACTCAGCTTGCCTATCTTCCCTTGGATTGAGATGATCAAAGGTTAGCTTCCTATGGGATAACCATGTATAAAGAATAATCACAAAATAATTAATTTTCCCGCTTACTCTCTGGTAGTAAAACGAAAATAGCTTGGCTTTTATTTCTTGATGAGACTTTTCCATATGGTAGTGTTGGCCAGACTTGGTTCTCTGATGGGGGAGAAAACTGATGGGCAGACAGTGTCATTTTTAAAATCACCTGCTGTGGTCTCGTTGGTCATCTTAAAGTAAATAGATGTTTACCTTGTTACTTTGAAATGTAAGTGTGATAATTTTACATTAAATTAACTATCTATATTCCAGTTGTAGATTTTAGGAATTTTCAGTTATTTATAAATTAACATTTTCCCCACTTTCTATTTAAGTGACCATTATTAACATACCTGAATAATCGGCCTTAATAAAATAGTGATGTTACTTTGTCCTTCTATAGCTGTGTTTACCACAGGTATTGGTTAGGTCGGTGAGAAACCACTTACTGAGTGGCTGCTGTGTGCACAGCATTGTGCTGAGTGTAGGGAAGTTACCGTGGTCGATTTAGGGATTTGTTGAGTAGAAATGGAGGCTTTCAGCTTCAGATTCCAGGTTGGCATGTATATCTTTCCACTGCCAATAGTTCTCTTAGTAAGAATTTAATGTGAATGAAAGTTAGCCTGTATCTTAAAGTGAGTGAAGGAAATTTGTTGTATAAAGAGGAATCCATTTGCCTGGCTTTTAAATAATTCTTATGAATTTGTCACCTCTGTGCCTATTTAAAGGTAGTATTTTGCCCCATATTTTCTTGTCTTTATAAAACACTTAAACTTGCAAAGTCTGACTCTGCTATAGCATGGAGAAACACTTGAACAAAAAGCTCTTCCAGTATAAATACTGTTTCATTAGAATATTTGAGGCTAGGCATTGTCTTTTTCTTGTTGGAACAGTACCTTGCTAACTAGTGCTAACATGGCAGGATAATTGTTAAGCTTCACAAATTAATAAGTACATAAACTAGATAGGAATAAAAAATATTTTTTACCTCAAAAAATGGTGCTGATTGTTTTTTGCACAATTGTGCAATTGTGCACAAAATTTGCACAATTTTGCACAAGTATGCACAATTTCACAGGCTGTTTGGGTTTTCTGTTTGTTTATTTTTTTGTTTCGCTTTATTTGTTTATGGTTCCCATGTTCCATCTGCAGCTTTGTATGTATTTCACAGATAAGGTAATGTTTGAAGCACTTAAAACTCACCAAAATTGTTAGGTAATAAATTCGATTAAACTTGGACTGAGACCACTGGGTGGGATGGAGGTTTAACAGGGAATGAAACACTGGGGTGGGTGGGGTGGGAATATGTATGTACAGACAATATTCCTTGATATTTATAATTGCTAGGAATTAATATGGCTTATTAGGGGAGAAAAAGAACTAAAAAACACTCCCTGCCAACATAAAAATGCATTTTCTTTTGGAAAGAACCACTTTATTTTCCTCCTTTCTTTTTTCCTTTCCTTTTTTTTCTTTTCTTTTCCTTTTTTTCTTTCTTTTTGTTTTAAAGATATTTGGGCTATAGGGTGTATATTTGCAGAACTACTAACGTCAGAACCAATATTTCACTGTCGACAAGAGGACATCAAAACTAGTAATCCTTATCACCATGACCAGCTGGACAGAATATTCAATGTAATGGGATTTCCTGCAGGTACACATTATGTTTTTGTTTTTGTTTTTAAATCACTGTTGTTTGAACTTCGATAATCTTTATTGGAAAGGTGTATATTTTTAGCTGATGAAAGCTACTCTTACTCAATTCTCTGTGTTGATGACTTGCATTAATCAAAGACCCATAGAAATAGCAAAATTTGTAGAGTTCACATATTAGCATAAAATATTTAGGGGTTTCTTGAATTTGCAGGGTGTATTTTTGTTTCATTTTGGTTTGGGGTTTTGTTTTGTTTCATATTTAAAATGATTGCAATATCTGTATTTAAAAGGTGCCTTTAGTTCTCACCATTGGAGATGAAATAAAATTCAGTAGTATATATTTTTGTCTGGCAGTATATATAATAATTTCATTACTTGGTATTTGATTTCAAATTTTGAACAGTATTTCTGTTTAGGGCACTGTGCAGTACATTGTATTGAATAATAGCGTTTTTTGCTATATAACTCTTGTCAGTAAGAACATTCTTTGAAGTTAGAACAGTCAGGATGTGAGTGAAGGGCTCACATTGCACAGTGACCATGCCTGCACTGATTGCAGCAGGGAGGGAGTTGTTGGGTGTCCCGTCACAGGTTTTAGATCTCTAGCTGCATCCCTGTCCCTTGTGCCACAAGACAGCCGTTCATCACCCACCAGAAACTCTGCCCAGAGGTCCAGAATAAAGAAAATTTGTTTAAAATCCCTACATAGTTCTGGCTAGTCAAGTACTTATTAGAAGTTATTTCTTATTATGAATTTTTCTTAGGTCTGTAACTCAAAACTAATACAGAAATATCTGGGAGTTATAATTCCACATCCCTTGTAAGTGTTAATTATCAGTAAATGCAGAATAACTATCTTTCTCCAAAATTGACATTTCTACAAAGATTGCTTTGTTGTGATGGGAATTTCATTTATTCACTAAATATTTATTTATTGAGCACCTGCCATGTTTCAGGCACTGTGTTAAATATGAAATATTGTTCATATAACAGACATGACTCTTGCCCTCTTGGAGTTGACATTGAACTGCTCTAAGGAGAATGTTGAGAGAATGGGAGTAGTTCGAGTAATGGGGAGAATGGCCTTTTCTTCCCACCTCTGAATGTACCCATCATTTCAGAGGCCCCAGGGGAAAGAGCATGGCTTACAGGGGTGGAGTTGGGGGGCAGCCTCCATTGGTGATGGTTCTAAAATGGTTCTTAGTATGTGGTTCCACAGTTAGGGTAGGCTTAGCTTATAAGGAACCTAAAAGGCAGGCAGCAAAATTTAGACTTGTGCTAAAGAATGAGACTCTGTGATAAGTTCTTGAGAACTAGTGACACGGCTTATGTTCAATCTTAGATTAGTATGGCAGGGGTATGTAAAAATCAATTTAAGAAAGGTAACTCAAGTCAGGAAACCAGCTGCTTACCTGTAGCGGTACTCCAGGTATAAAGTGATTTGGATGGAGAAGAAAGAATAAAGATATAATTTTTGACAGGAAGCATGTAATTGAGGAAAGAATAAAAGATTATCTCAGGATTTCTAGCTTGAGAAATTGACAAAAACAGAGAAATTGAACAAGGAAGTAGTTAAGGAGAAAATGCCATTTAGGAATTTAAAGCATGTGTTTAGTTTACAATATGTGATATCTGGAGGTTAGGTAGCAAATATTTTTATAAGTCAGTTGAAAGAAAAGCAAACCTCTGAAGGTCATTTAAAAGCTGAAGTGCTGTGAAGCTACCTGGTAGAGTGCGGGCACCTGTAGGCTCGCAGTGAAGTGCCCTGAGGGTGACAGCAAGCTTCTAAAAAAGCGTGTGGTGTCTGAGTAGCTCTAATGCCAGCAAGACTGATCTAGGCATTTCCCACCTAATGTATCCAGTAGCTGGAAACTAGCCAGGGCACCAGCTGACTTGTTAATATGCTAGTTGCATCCTATTCTGTTCCATTTCAAAGAGCTGCTCCTGCTTACCTTGATGACCACAGAAACCAGTGTATTTAATGAGGGGAAAGTGAGGAGGGCCATGGGAAAAGAGGCACAGCTTAAAGCTACTGAGGGGGGAAGATAGTACACTTATTGTTGAGGAGATTGGGTGCTGATTTAACCAAGAAATTTGGTGGGACAAGAGTGGTTTTACGAATAGAAATAGAACTATTAAATAACAGAAATATTTGTTAATAACTTGTTCCTCTGTTGTTACAGAAATTGAGGTAACTTATAGTAAAACATGTAGAAAGTAGGCATTCAAAAAATAAAGTTAAAAAGAGATAGATTGAACTCAGTACAAGGTATGGGGAATTGCATTTACATGTTTAAGATGTTTACTATAGCTGACCATTTATTTGAAGTCTGTGCTTTCATGGAAGTTAAAAGTATAGGACAGGTAATGAAAAGTGAAGTAACCTTTATTAAAATTCTTGAGAATAGGAACCTAGACAATATAAAATTATATCAATGTATTTCACAGATAAAGATTGGGAAGATATAAAAAAGATGCCTGAACATTCAACATTAATGAAAGATTTCAGAAGAAATACGTAAGTTGGAAAGAAAATAGACCTTTTATTGATTTTTGCTTTTCTAGAATTCTTAGTATAAGGTTGAATACTCAACATGGTAGAATACTCAACACAAGATCATTCTATTAAATAATTTTACTTATTTAGTCTAATAAATACTTTTGCATTATGATAGTCTTCATTTCTTAAGATGTTTGAATGGTGATAGAAAGAAGATGAATATCTTATATTAGCAGCTGATTTGGATATGAGAAAAAAAGTCAGTTCATTTCTTTCCATATTTATTACTTTCTGGAAGCTGTGCATCCATGGAAAGTATCATAGCTGAAGCAGTAAGAGACTGAAATAAACAAACCTTGCTGATAGCCACCTGCCTACCCACCCAGGTTGGTTGTAAATTTAAGTACGTTTTAATGGAGAAGAAGGAATATTTCATTTATTCTCAATGTAAGATCAAGGGGATTGGGAGAGGGATTTTATAGACCTGTGACAGATTTTTTTAAATTTGTATTTATTTTAAACTTACTAGTAAGGCTGAGTTAAACTCTTGACCCATATGTTATTTAAGATAATTGTTGAGATAGCATTCATGTGAACAAAGCCAAACAGTGTGTATATTATTCATGAAATTATCTTGCATTTAATCCATAGTATCCATTCAGAAGTGACTAGTGTGAATACTGAATGAAATATAAAATTGATTGAATACCATTTTCAATGTATGTTCTGTGTCGGTTATCATTAAAATAATTCTGTTCGGAAAAACTTCAGCCAATGTAAAATTAACCTCATATCTAATATAGCTATTTCATAGTATTTCTCTTTCAGGTATACCAACTGCAGCCTTATCAAGTATATGGAAAAACATAAAGTTAAACCAGATAGTAAAGCATTCCACTTGGTAAGCATTAGAGAAAAGTACTAAACAGTACTAATGCATTTCTTCCTCCTGGTAAGCCCAACTGAGGCTTTTTTGAGTCAATTTCTGTGGTTACTCAGCACTTTTAGAATTCTTTAATAGTAATACTAATGCAGAGATCTCGCTGGTGCATATAGTAAAGATATCAAATACTTGTTTTTCTAAACCCATTAATTAGAAAAATTAATTAGAATTTCTAACTAATTAGAAAAATTAATACTAATTTTTCTAAACATTAATTCACAGACTTAATGTTTGGTTACATTAGATTTTCTAAAGAGAGTCAGTGTACCAAGTCTGTCAAGTCATTTTAAAAATTCCATTTATTGGTTTTCATCAGTTACTTTAAAATTTCAAAGAAGAATCAAGATGAAAACAATCCCACTGTTCAGAAATAAGTTTTACAGATTACCTCTTTATAAGTTTACCTCTTATAGACTTGGCTGTTAAAGGTCCTTCAGGGACCTTTATGTGCTTTTTCTGGAAGAATATGAGAAATGTAGTATGTAGATAGTATATAATGGAAAAATGATTTGACCTAGAATCTAAATGAATCTGCGCTATCAAGGTAATTTGTGACATTATATTCAACTATTGTCAATTTAAACTTGTTTACAGTAAACTTTCCATTTTTACATCATAACAATTAAAAATGTTTTTCAGTTTTATGGTTTTCAAAAAAAGTAATATAAAGGGGGAATTTGGGGAAGCGGGTTATATTTTGCTTGGCTTTAAATTCTTTTAATCCTTTATTCCCAGTATTTTTAAATGAGTTCATTAAATGGGAATTCTTTTACTTTGAAAGGATTAAGCTTTCCTTTATTACAGTACCCAGCCCCTTGGCAAATATTTCTTGTATTTCTGCTTTTTCTTCTCCTTCTCCTCTTCTGCTTCTGCATCTTCTTCAGTAATTTTTTATCATGTTGTGTATCATACATTTCATATCTAATCAGCAATTTAAAAAGCAGTGCTTAACTGACCATATTACCACACAGTGTATTATTATCCAAATCATGGCTTCTTATAATGTACTTAAAATAGTACCCAAATTGGAAGGTAAGTTAGATCCTTCAAGGTTATGGCCTTATTTATTCTAACAAAATAATGATAATAGTGGTAGAACAAAAGTCACAATTTAGGGGAATTATCTTACACCCCCCCAATTCACTGCTACTCAGTCTAGTCTGAGGAGACTCTCGCTACCACCACCACCAAAAAGTGTAGAGAGATAGGCTTCCTTTACAGCTTACTTGCTTGTTTTTACTAGGGTGACCTATCTTGGGTGGCTCCATCTGAAAGCTCTAATACAATTCCATTAAAACTGTTGAGTATTTTAAGTAGCAAATGCATGCTTTTCCTTTCAATCTCAAAATAAATTGTGCTTCCACTGAAATATCAGCTCATTAAAATTAAAGCCTCAGCATCCCAGGATTTCATCTGCATTTAAAAATATTTTCTGTCCATTTGTTCTCTGATTGTGTCATCTCCCACTGTCTCCACATGTCTGCTAGTTGCTTGGTTTTCAGAGTATGGTCATAGGTTAGCGGCACCAGAGACATCTGGGAGTTGTTAGGAAGTGCTCCAGGGATGACTCTGGTGTACTCTAAAGCCTGGAAAACACTGCATTAGATCAGAGATCTAAGCTAAGAGACTACTGTTTAGATCTCTTAAATCACATATTTACATCAAATACTCTAGTTCATAGAGCCTTCAGTAAATTATATTTCAGCCAAAAGATACTGAGTTTTCACGTTAGTGTGACATTGCTTTATGTAATAATAGTAATAATAATGGCTAACACTTATATAGTGCTTTCTTTGTGCCCAGCACTGCTGTAATTGCTTTCCACATATTAACTTGTTTAATTCTGAAAATAAACTTATGATAAAAGGTACTGTTTTTAATCTCCATTTGAGAAATGGGGTTACAAAGTGGTTAAGTAACTTGTTCAGAATCTCTCAACTAATAAATTCATAGCTACACCTCTGCACTTTACGAACTCTGTGCCAGCCACCACATTTATTCAGACCAGCGCAGAGCTGTCAGGAGGACTCGGATGCCCGTGCTGTCTGGTAGGGCAGCTCCAGCCACGTGTGCTTGCTGGCATGACTGAGAAACTGATTTCTTAATTGGTTATTAATTAATTAATTTTTAATTTGGTTTAATTTAGTTATAATTCATTTAGATTTAAATCTAAATAGCCACATGTGGCTGGTGTATTATTTGTGTTATAATAAGTTTTCCCCTTAACAGAAAATACAAGAATTTTAGTCTCATTTTAAATTGGATATAGCAGTTTAGGGAGAAGGTCATTGGTTTAGAGTAAGAAGACATAAGTTTAGTTACTTCTTGTAGGAGAACCAAGTGAGATAATGAGTCTTAGAATGACTAAAATGTAAATTATTACATTAAATGGGACAATTGGGAGATTTTTTTTTGTTAGTTTGGGGGAATAAATACCCTCCAAATTCTGGTGTTATTCATCAGAAAACATGCCTCCCAAAAATGTGCCAAAGAGTATAAAACTAAGAGAAGTAATGCAGTGATGTATTTATGATTTGTGGTTTCAGCTTCAGAAGTTGCTTACCATGGACCCAATAAAGCGAATTACCTCAGAGCAGGCTATGCAGGACCCCTATTTCCTAGAAGACCCACTTCCTACATCAGAGTAAGTGATCAATTTATTAACTCACTAGCATGATAGACTTTTTTGGTGCATGCTTTATTTTAGTTGTCAGCTCCAAGTTGCCATTGCTCTTACATGGGGACCCAAGGAAATCCTTATGAGAAGTGAAAAATGAGCTCTGATGATTGAAGTGTCGTCAGGGGTTTTACAGCTGTCACTCCTTCAGACTCCCTGAGCTGGCTCACTGCTTGCAGTTACAGTATTGTGTTCCAGTTGCAGACTCCATTCCCAAGTATATTTGTGTTTCCATATTCTCATTTTAAATGCAGTTTGGAGAGTAAAATAGTGACATTCCAGCTGAAATCTATCTTTTGGTTGTGGTGATAAAAAAGGAGCCTGGGATCAAAGAAGAAAGCTGAGTCCTATCAGATGATCATTGATTATTTTTATACAATGAAAAGCCCTCCCCTGGCCTGCTGTGACGTCACTGCTTAGAAGAAGAGATTCATTGTGTCACAGCGGCATGAAAGGTGCTTATATCACAAATAAGCAGGCAGAGGGTCCATCTTAAAAGATGGAAACAAAAACCACTTAAATGCAGCATTTGAAATATTGATTAGTATACCCGAAATCACTTTTCTTTTTTCTTATGATCAGCGTTTTTGCCGGTTGTCAAATCCCTTACCCCAAGCGAGAATTTTTAACAGAAGAGGAGCCTGATGACAAAGGAGACAAAGTAAGTATTAAAGTGCGCTTGGCCGCTTCTTGTTTGATTCGGTGCCACTCTGCCATTTCCTGGCTTGGACATGTTCTGTTCTCCTCCTGAGCTGAGCTTTATTTTTGTGTTTAACCACTTGAGAAGAACCAGCAGCAGCAGCAGGGCAATAACCACACGAATGGGACCGGCCACCCAGGGAATCAAGACAGCAGTCACACCCAGGGGCCCCCGCTGAAGAAAGTGAGAGTCGTCCCTCCTACCACTACCTCAGGTGGACTGATCATGACCTCAGACTATCAGGTACTTCCCGTCTGTTTCGCATTGACCTGCCTTGTCAGTATTGCATGTGGGCTTGTGACCACTGGAAAATGCGACGTCGTTAAGAAAATACCGACCTTTACATGCCTGGGAGACACGTTGACATGAAGAGTTATTGGCATTGAAAGCACTTGGTGGTACAGTAGAGGGGGCTTAGCCAGACTTAACATGATCAGATGTAAATTATGCCATTCATTAACTCTGTGACCTTGGACAAGGCTTTAGCTTCTCATCTGTAACATGAGACGGGCGAAGCCTAACCTGCCGTTGCCGTGGGAACAGCTGTGGTGAACTTCAGCACCCAGCGTACAGTGGGCGCTCAGGAAGTGATGCCTGTCGTTTCTGAAACCACAGTGTTTAAGGACTCAGGCTTCCAAATCCCAGCCCCGCCACTGACTTCTGGGCAACCTTGAGTAGGTGGTTCAGATGTTCTCAGTTTCCTCATTTGTCGGATGGATGTGGATGATGGTCAGCGTGAGGCTGTGGTCAGGATTCCATGAGCGGACGTGAGCTAAGGACAGTGGCCGGCCTGACTGACAGGCATTTAGTAGATGACACCACTCACCTATTCGTTCTTATTATCGTCGTCATCATTAGAATTCTTAGTAGCGTTCACAGTGCCCAGGACACACTTCCTGAGTGCTGGTGGTGGTGCTGGTGGTGACTGTAATCATGGGAAGAGCTTGCTGAGTACTTACCATGTGCCAGCTCTTCTACTAAGTATGAAACAGACATCATTTCCTCCAAGCGTTACAACTCTGTGAGGTCAGCATTATTGTCGTTTCAGAAAACTGAGGCTCTAGAGGTTAAGCCCCTTTCCCGTGTTCACCCCACGAGCTGGAGGTAGACTCAGGACGCAGACTCAGATCTGCTGGGGGTGGCTCCGATGCCACTTGTGGGTCCTCTCAAGTGACATGGTCAGGTCCTTTGCCGACAGACCCATTTTGAACATCGTGTACCACTTCCCTGCTGGTTCTAATCCTGTTCTCAACTGATCTGGATTTCAGTGTGGAAGCATACTGAAAACTTGACCAGTTAGAGTTATTTCCCTACTAAAAGAGAGAAAGAGGTCTTAGTAAACTAATACGGCTCCCAGAGCCTGCGGCTACACCTCAAGAACTAGACATGAACTCTTTGCTATGGTTAACGGGAGGTCCAGCCCACCAAACCCTGGGAATCATTGTCTGCCCGAGTAGTAATTGTCCTCCTGTAAGCTCACAGACAGGCGTCTTGCGGGTTGATGTTTGCTCCACTACCTTTTCCTCACCACCTGGAGGGAAAGAACGCACCTCTCGGCACAAGGATTGTTTGCACGCTCAGGTGGTGCATCCTGAGCATGAAAATGGAGCAGGTGGAGCATGCTGCTGTGCTTCTGTTTGTTGAAGTTATTATTGTGGTGGTTTCAAAAATAGCATTTCTGACTACAATTTCACATGTCCACTCTTTTTAAAATGTTATTTTCGCTAGGGTTGGCAGAATTTCAAATTACATGATTTATTAAACATGCTTTGAAAGAAGAAAGTATTAAATCACGGTTACTCTTTCGTAGTGTTTGTCTTGGGGAACTAACAGTATGAGAGAGAGGTGCAGGAGTGGGAGTAGCAATAGGAGAGATCAAAACTAGAGGACTCTGAACGCTGCCCCTTGCGCTGCTTGTAGAGTTGAGAATACCACTCTTCCTACATTTTAATAATTGTAACTTTACTTTTGTATATCACTTGTAGCAGAAAGTAAGATTCATTAATGTAAAGGGCATAAAAATACCTAATGCTGAAGAAACGATTCTGCGGTCCCCTTTTTTGTCACATTCATTTCTGTTCTTTAGTCATGCGTGTGTGTTGAGAGTTTTCTATTGAAGAAACAAGCATGTAGATTAGCTTTGAATTTCTTAATGTACACATCATTGAGTTCAAGAGTAAGCATCCCAGGCAAGTTAGTTATCATTTCTCAGGTAGATACAAAACAGCATAAAAGGGAGTTCCTGTTACAGAAAAAAAAATGAACTGCACAGCACAATAGTAAGACTCAGCTTAGTGTTATTTTACCAGAAATACTTCAGACCTTCATAAAGAAAAGTTGATATTAAAAGATTTGGGGGTTTTGTCATTTTAATTCTAAAGCCAATACATAGCACAAGACTTTTAAAATTCTTACTGCCGTAAAATAGAAGACATTTCAAACACACATAAGCCTTGCCGGCTCAGGATACAGCCAGCGCTTAGAACACCTGAGTCACATCTGCCCTCCCTCTCCTTTTCCAGCGTTCCAATCCACATGCTGCCTATCCCAACCCTGGACCAAGCACATCACAGCCACAGAGCAGCATGGGATACTCAACTACCTCCCAGCAGCCTCCACAGTACTCTCATCAGACACACCGGTACTGAGCTGCATCGGATACTGTCCATGCACTGTCGCTGTGCTGCAGGGCTGCCTGCGGCTCTCGGCGGGAACCTGGAATGGGCCATGAGAATGTACTGTGCAGCCACGTAGTCAAATGTCCGGTAGCCGAGTTCCACCACTTTTCACAGATTGGGGTAGTGGCTTCCAAGTTGTACCTTTTTGGAGTTAGACTTGAGAAGAAAGTGCTAGCACAGTTTGTGTTGTGGGTTTGCTACTTCCATAGTTTACTTGACATGGTTCAGACTGACCAATGCATTTTTTTCAGTGACAGTCTGTAGCAGTTGAAGCTGTGAAACGTGCTAGGGGCGAGCATTTGTCGTTGTATGTGGTGAATTCTTCCAGTGTAACAACATTATCTGATCAATAGTACACACACACACAAAAGTTTAACTGGTACTTGAAACATACAGTATATGTTAACAAAGTAACCAAGACTCAAAATGAGATTATTTCGGTACACCGTTCATTTTAGTGTCTTAACAGTGGGTTGATTCCTTTTCTACATTAATCAGTGTTTTTTGACCAAGAATACTGCTTGGAATTTTTTGAAAGTACAAGAAGCCACATAGTTTTTCCAGGAAGGTTTCAAAACTCCCAAAGATTGATTTCCAACTTATGAGTTTGTTTTTACTTTTAATCTATGACTTGACTGGTATTAAAGCTGCTATTGATAGTAATTAAATATGTTGTCATTGATATAAACCTGTTTGGTTCAGCAAACAAACTAAACTGATTGTCATAGACGGTGTTTCATTTTTCCTGTTGGTGTTGCTGACTTGTGAGCATGCTTTAAAGATGAAAAAAGCATGAATGATAACTTCCTTAAAAAGGTGCGGCATCCAATTCAGATACTTTGTCCTGATTTGAAAGCTGGTTGGTGTAGTGCTACTAAAATTTTGTTCAGTTCATTTTCTTTTTAAAAACTTGTTCGCACGTTGTTTAGGGTGCCCTTACTTCAGCAAAGGAGAAGGAGTAGGAGAGCCTTAGAATTTTTGAGGAAAAAGAAAACCTATAACATACAATGTACTGTATCAAACTATTTTACATGAATGACACAAGTATTCTGAATTTAAAGAAATTGAACATTGTTAAAAACAAGGTGTTATGTAATAAATTTATTTTTCATAAATCAAAATATGGAGTCAGTTGTATTTTTATATACACAAAGGTGTTTTATTTTAAAACGTGCCTTAACAGGTGGCCTCCAAATAAATCTCTTCAGCTGTTTTCATTAATAATATCTATATCTTCTGCCTCCATAATGAACTAATGACTTATGGTTTAGATACGGATTCGTTTCTCTGTTACACTTAGTGCTATAATACAAGATGTGAAATAGACACCTTTCTAGTAGAAAGAAATCATAATGAGCCTTCCATTTCTAGAATAATGCTGAATTCTGTGATATGCTGAGCCTACTTTGACTCTTTTATCCCAAACAATTATTTTTACTCCCTCCTTCAACACAAAATACAGAAGATTAAGAAACTACCATACTCCTTTTCTTAAAAATTCAACTCATTCATATAAAGCTATTCTAAAACATGTTAAGAACTGAGGAATTCCGATAGTGAGTGGCCTGACCCTAACGGTAACGGTGGTCTTTAGGAGCTGAACCCGTGTTTCCGTGTTGAGTCTTCCTGCCCCAGTTCTGCACACGATCCCCAGATCTGGCTACAGAGTTCCCCCGCTGTGTCACTGCCGTCAGTCTTACCTGTATTTCCCTTCCGCTCTGATTGTCTTCTGCTTTCTTCTCCCTGCCTTTAATGAAGTGCTTTTAAACTTAGTGTGTATGAGAATCATCTGGAGTTTTCTGTCTTCTCGGGGTCTGGCCCCCGAGGTTGTTCTGGTAGGGTTGGGGTGGAACATGGAATCCTCGATTTCAACAGGGTCCCCAGTTGGTTCCGATGCAGTAGTTGAGGGACACGCACGAGGAACGCTCCCAGGCTGGTCTAAAGCTTGAGCAAACAGTAGCAGTTAAGTGGCTCGGAGAGAGGGCTGCTCTGTTGACAGCCATCTTCTCCTGCGTGAATTTCAAAAAGCAAAACCCACAATAACAAATTCCACTTGAAGTGTTGGAAACGTCTCGGGCACGGTCCTCAGATTTCTTTATTCCTTTATCAACCCCCATTCGCTGAGCAGCCCTGCCCAGTCTTGCTGGTGACCATCAAATTCACAAGTCCAGCCTCTTTCCTCCCTGAACTGCAGACTCATATATTTAACTGCGTCTGTGACAGACGACAGACACCCACACCTGCCGTGGTTCTCTAGCCTGCTCCCTGGCTCTGCTTCTCCACGAAGCACCTCTCATCCACACCTGACTGCTTTCTGTCCCTTCCCTGTTCCATCCCAGGCCTCTCCTCTTCACACTTGCTCCCTGGCTGCCGAGTCCCAGATTCCCAGCCCAGACCTGCCTGGCACATCTGACCCATGACTCAGATTCTCTCTAGACTGAACGTATCCAAACTTGCCTCCTGCCTCGACTGTCTAGCCTGCCGTCCTACAGACTTACCGGCCTTCCCAGTTGTCCAAGCTACAGGGAGACCTTGGTTCCATGCACGCGCACGCCCACGACCCCCCCCACCCCACACCCGGCTTTTCCTTCAGTGGCTCCCAGCTGCTGTCTCCTCCCCCTTCCGCGCACCTGTCTGCTTCGTCACAGCAGCCTGGGTGGTCCTCCTGCCGTTCCTCCTCTCACCCCCATCCGTGGCAGCCAGACCCCTTACTGTGCCCAACAAGGCTCTGCGTGTCCTGCCGTGTCTTTCCCACCCCGTCACCTGCTTGCTCCAGCTCCAGCGCTGTCCTCACTGTTCCTGGAACCTGCCACGCGCTTGTGGTCTCGAGACTTCTGCACTTCCTATTCCATCTGCATCTGTCTCTCCCCAGCTTCTCAGCTTCCTCCCTCACCTCTTTCAGGTCTGCTCAGATCTTATCTTATTAGAGGTTCCCCCCTTGCACTGTGTATAAGACTGCAGTCTGTCCTCGTCTCCCCACCCCAGCCAGCATCCTGCCCCCTTGGCCCGGCTTTATTTTCTACATAGCACTGACCATCACTAACGTACACTTGCCTCTTGTTTTTCCTCTCCCCGCCCCAGAAGGTAAACTCCACAAAGACAGGTTTTTGGTTTTGTTTTTAAAATGGAAATATTATTGACATACGACACTATGTAAGTTTAAAGTGTACAGTGTGTTGATTTGATACTCATGATTCCACCTATATGACGTTCTGGAAAAGGCAAAACCATGAGGTCGGAAAACAGAGCAGTGGCTGCCGGGGTGCAAGAGTGAGATAGGGATTGACTGCAAAAGGACGTGTGGGAATTTCTCTGAGTGATGCAGCCGTTCTGTGTCTTGATTTTTGCTGCACAAGTGAATGCAGAAATCCTCAGAACTGTGTAGGTGAGTCTTAGTGGCTTTAAATTCAGCCTTAATAAAAAACAAATAGAAGGAAAAAAAAAAGCCTACAAAATCTAGTGTTGGCAACTGGAATGCTCATACATTATTGGTGGGAATATAAAAAACAGCCATTTTGGGAAACAATTTGATGGTTCCTTATAAAGTTAAACGTATACTTACCATATGACCCTGCAATCACACTCTAGGGTATTTACCCAGTGGAAGTGAAAGCATGTCCACATAATAGTCTGTACATGCATGTTCAAAATACCTTATATTATAGCCCGCAAATGGATGTCTATTAACAGATGAATAGATAAATTGTGAGATATCCATGCAGTGAAATAAATTATTCAGCAATAAAAATGAAAGTTTGGTAGAATCTTGATTGTAGTGGTGGTTACACGTGCACATATATGCGTTTTTCAAAACTCATCAAACTGTACACTTTAAATTGGTGATTTGTATGTAAATTGCGCCTTAAACTTGATTTAAAATTTAGTATTTGTAAAGCTTTTAGCACATGCCTAGCTTTTAAGCGTGCATAAGTGTTAGCTATTATTAGTGTTTTCTCCAAATGGAAATACGATTTTTTTCTTAAGACTTATAGTATGACCTAGTTCTAGCGTAAGTTAAATTTGGAGTCATTTCATGACCAGACGTTTCCTAGCCTCTCATGAATCAGCTTAGAGTGTTTAAGTGAGCGAAACGGAGAGCTAGCGCATTGATAATCCCAAGGCTGGAATATTCAAAGGTCCCCCTGAATTCAGTAGTCTTCATTAAGATTTTTTTTTTTAATTCTGCAAGGGTTTGGGGCTCCTGCTTTTCTAAAGTGTTACTAAACAATTAATACAATCTTCATCTTGCGTATGAATTTGCTCATAACCTGAATGTTCTTTGAGCGAGCAAGAGAGTTGAATTCACTAGATATTTACTGAGCATTTGGTATGTGTTTGATAGTCCGTTAGGACTTGTAGCCAAACAGAACTGAAACAAACCTCAATCGCCGTCCTCAAACACTCAAGGAACTACATTTACATTTAATTGAGGAGTCAGGATACACACAGGAAACACAATAGTGGACGCCATGACGGGATCAAGCACTAAGCAAAGGGCTGGAACCATGACTCTCCCGTCTTGAGAGGAAGCGGCACCGTGGGAAGGGTTTGGGGTGGGGAGGATTGGTGTGGAGCATCTGAAGAACACGGGGCTTGGGGTCAGAAGACCTAGGTCTTGGCCCTGCCGCTTACTTAATGTCAGCCTTGGTCAAGTCATTCACCTTTTCCAAGCCCCTGTCAATAATAAGAATTGTAATAGTAACAATGATGTTTTCACTGTCACAGAAATGCCAGAAGGCATTGTGTAAAGCAAACTATGCATCACGCTTCAAAGTTGCGTAATTAGCTTTATTATCTCGCCTGGACCCTAAAGTTACAGTGAATGCCTACCATGTGACAGGCACTACGTGAAGCACTTTACACGTAGAATTACTCCTCACGAAAGCTTTGTGAGTTAAGTATTATTTTCCCCCATTCTGCAAATGAGAATAATGAAGTTCTGAGAGACCCTGCCCTGCTCAAACTTATTCAGCTATGTGACCAAGTCAGATTTGCTTTACCTCAGCTTCCAGGACTCAGAGAAAGGAATAAGCCTAGGAATGTCATAGAGGGTGAAGTGTGCATCTGTCCAGAGCACAGAACATGTCCTGGGCAGCAGTAGCCAGAGATGAAATAAATAAGCTTGTGGGCTGCCAGCGAGGGCTGTTTTATTTTCAAATGAAGTCATTTCTTGGTGTGCTTTCCCATTTAAATTACAAAGAATACAAATACAAAAAGAATTTGTATTTTACTAGTTACTGATAATGTCTGTTGAAAGCATACTCAACAATATAAGGGATTTTAAAACCTGACGCTGGTTCAGTAGGCCCTAAAATCTGCTTGATTAATATGCGGTAGTTGCTTTTCCAGTTGAATTTCTGCACTGGCGGAAAATATGCTCTACATAGGCAAAAACAGACAACTAAAATTTTTCTCTGATGTCGTCAGAGGCTTTCACTGTGCCAAGTTACGCAGGACTCCTGTGCACGTCAGACTCCTCCGGGCCCCTTCTTCCTCCAGCTGCTATTACAGTGACTGTGTCCACATGGGCTGCAGCCATGTTTGGGCAGGTGCTTTGCCGGGGCCCACGGCAGTGGAGCTTCTCTGATGCCTCATCCGTGCAGAATGCTCGTAGGACCCACTCTGAACTCAGGATACGAGGTGCAACTGATGCCCAGGGGGTTACCCTTGACTAATGGATTAAAAGAATCAATGGCGGACTTCCCTGGTGGCGCAGTGGTTAAGAATCCGCCTGCCAATGCAGTGGACACGGGTTCGAGCCCTGGTCCGGGAAGATCCCACATGTCACGGAGCAACTAAGGCCGTGCGCCATAACTACTGAGCCTGTGCTCTAGAGCCCGTGAGGCACAACTACTGAGCCCACGTGCCACAACTACTGAAGCCTACGTGCCTAGAGCCTGTGCTCCCCAACAAGAGAAGCCACCGCAATGAGAAGCCCGCGCACTGCAACGAAGAGTAGCCCCTGCTCGCCGCAGCTAGAGAAAGCCCGCGTGCAGCAACGAAGACCCAACGCAGCCAAAAATAAATTAATTAATTTATAAAATTAAATTGAAAAATAAAATAAAGAGTTAAACAAATTTTTTTAAAAAAGGATCAATATATAGATGCTTCCTCCTTTGATTTCCCGAAGCAGAACAGTTTGGAGAGGCATTTCGTAAGGCACTTTAGAAGGTCTTGACAGAATTGAGCACCAGTCACCCACGGTGGCAGCCAACCGAATAATGCATCCTTGAATTGGTTTTCCTTCCTTGTTCCCTCCCTCACCTCACACTACTGCTCCCTGAGATCACATTCACACGTAAATCAACTGCGCACAATGCTTTGTCTTGGCTTCAGCACTGGGGTAGCATGGAATCCAGGCTAAAAAAGTGTGTTCAAAAGATGTCAGCGGTGAGGAAGCCATTGTTGGTCAAGTAGGTCATGCTAGGATGTGCTTTGCAGTAGTATCAATTTACTAAGATTTTCCCTGTGGTAGTTTGGGATGAGCTACAGGTGGGTCATTGGATTGGATTATGAAGAAGTTGGGGCCCTTGAACAGTATGGGAACAATGTGTGTGTGTGTGTGTACAAAGAAGATGTGTGTGTATGTGTATTTTTACATATATACACACACTCATCTTCTTTATCCATTCATTCATTGATGGACACTTAGGTTGTTTCCATACCTTGGCTATTGTGAACAATGCTGCAATAAACACGAGGATGCAAATATCTCTTTGAGATACTGATTTCATTTCCTTTAAATAGATACCCAGAAGTGGGAATACAACAGTAGTTGTATTTTTAATTTTTTGAGGAACCTCCATACTCTTTTCCATAGTGGCCGTACCAATTATTGGGCTGGCCAGAAAGTTCAGGTTTTTCCATAAGATAATGTAACAGAAAAACCCAAACAAACTTTTTGGCCAACCCACTACACTCCCACCAGCAGGTGCACAGGGGCTCCCTTTCTCCACACCCTCACCAACACTTGTTATCTCTTGTCTTTTTGATAATAGCCATTCTAACAGGTGTGAAGTGATATCTCACTATGGCTCTGATTTGCATTTTCCTGATGAGCAGTGATGTTGAGCACCGTTTAATATACCTGTTGGCCATTTGTATACCATCTTTAGAAAAATGTCTCAGTTCTTCTCTCCATTTTAAAGTTGGATTCTTTGGTTTTTTGCTATTGAGTTGTGTGAGTTCTTTAAATATTTTGAATATAAAACCCTTTCCAGAGATATGATATGCAAATATTTTCTCCTATTCTGTAGGTTGCTTTTTCATTTTATTAATGGCTTTCTTTGCTGTGCAGAAGCTTCTTAGCGTGGTGTATTGGGTTGGCCAAAATCTTATGGAGAAACCGAAATGAACTTTTTGGCTAACCTGATACTTCCACTTTTATTTTACTTTTGTTGCCTTTTCTTTTGGTTAGTGTCAAATCCAAAAAATCATTGCCACGACCAATGTCAAGGAACTTACCCTCTCTGTTTTCTTCTAGGAGTTTTATGATTTCAGGTCTTAAATTTAAGTCTTTAATCCATTTTGAGTTGATTTTTGTGCATGGTATAAGATTGGGGTCCAGTTTCATTCTTATGCTTGTGGCTGTCCAGTTTTCCTGACACCATTTATTGAGGAGACTGTCCTTTCCCCATTTATTCTATATTCTTGGCTCCCATGTGGTAAATAAGTTGACTGTATATGCACAGGTTTATTTCTGGGTTCTCTATTGTGTTCCATTGATCTATATGTCTTTTTTTCATGCCTGTACCATATCGTTGTGATTGCTATAGCTTTGTAATATATTTTGAAATCAGGATGTGTGATAATATCTTTAGCTTTGCTCTTCTTCTGTCTCAAGATTGCTTTGGCAATTGGGTCTTCCACGGTTCCATACAAATTTTAGGATTATTTTTTCTGTTTCTGTGAAAAATGCCTTTGGTATTTTGATAGGGATTGTATTGAATCTGTAGATTACTTAGGTAGTATGGACATTTTAACAATATTAATTCTTTCAAAAAAACGATCAAAGTATCTTTCCATTTATTTGTGTCTCACTGTCCTTCATCAAATCATAAAGTTTTCAGTGTACAGATCTTTCACTTCCTTGGTTAACTTTATCCCTAGGTATTTTATTCTTTTTGATGCATTGTTATGGTATCATCTTCTTAATTTCTCAACCTAGTAATTTTTTTAATTGGATGCTGGATATTTTGAATTTTGCTTTGTTGGTTGCTAGACCTCGTTATATTTGTTTAGTGTTGAATTTTGTTTTGGCACGCTGTTAAATTAACTGGATCCTTTTGATACTTGTTTCTAAGCTTATATATCAAGTCTAGAACTGCCTTTAAGTCTAGGGCTAATTAGTCCCCACTACTAAAGAAATGTCCTTCTGAGAATTCTGCCAGAAGCCCCAGCTACCACTCTGACTGGTAGGACACAGACTATTCTCAGCCCTGTGTGAACTCAAGGAAGTGGTTCTCAACCTCTGGTAGAGGCCTCTCATGCATCACTTTGACTTGAAGGGACCCTTTTGCAGATCTCCAAAGCTCGCTCTCTGTGCAGCTCTCGCTCTCCAAAACATTGCCCTTAAATTCCAGCCACCTTAGCTTCCATGCAGTGCAACTTCCATCTGCTCAAAACACCAAGCACACTGGACTTTATTCAGATTCTTCTTTCCTGTACTGGGAACTGCTTTCAAGCAGTAAGCTCATGCAACAGTAAGACTCACTTTGTTTCTTGGGGAAACAGTACTTGTGCTGTCCATTGTCTGATGTCTGAAAACCAGTTTTGAAATATATTTTGTCCAATTTTTGAATTGTTTAAGGGGGAAGGGTAAACCTGGTCCCATTACTCCATCTTGGCTGGAAGCAGCGGTCACACCCGGAAACAGTTTGTTAGGTGGGTCAAACGTTAGGCAGATTCACAAGTTTTATTAGCATCATGATATAAGTGAGTTTGAGCTTGATAAGACAGTCCGTACATTTTCCTAAAATCTGTGTACTCTGTGTCATACATGACCAAACATAAGGCAGTCTGGTATATAATGTGATCCTCTAGTTTCCCAAAGAGAAGATTAAAAAAGGAAAAGCTTAGATGGATAGATAGAGGGTATACAGATGGATGATAGCGATTTAGACGTGGATATAGATACCCTTTAAGAGACGGAGATGGAATGCTTAAATGTCTGCTTTCAGTTATAAGTATGTAAATTACACATTAGATAAACTAACATGGTTTTAGAATATTGCTTTTTCCTGCTCTCACTTAACATGAAATAATTTTATTCGATCACTTATATGCGTCTTTGGCTTTAGTAATTTTGTCCTTGCTATTATCTCTTTTTGAGTTTCCTAAAACATCATTTTATATCATCAGAGTTGTATGAAGCACAGCCCTTTTCGACTTTCAATATATGTTGCTCTCTCTGGAAATTTTACCCAGGCCACAAGGAAATGGCTTGCCTTTCTGTGCTCGTCTTTTTTTTGTTTGTTTTCACTTAGTGATCACCACATGTAAAACACTTACTTTGTGGCTTTTGTAAGTGATTTTTATAAGCATTGTTAACAATATAAACAATTGTAATCGAGTGTCACAGCCCCAAGAATAATTACTAAATACTAAACCTGTTCAATTTTTTTGTCTCTGTTTTTCAAAATCCATTCCATCAAATGACCTCTATAATCATCCAAAGCTAGTGTTTTAAGGTCATTTTAGACTCAGCTTGCAAGATAAAATATAGGGTGTCCACTTAAACTTGAATTTCAGGTAACCAATAAATACATTTTGGTGTAAAAATGCCCCACATATTGTTTGGAACATACTTATACTGAAAAAAAAAATGTTCTGTATCTGAAATTCAGATTTAACTGGGCATACAGAATGCCCAACTACAGATTTTTCTTTGTCAAATCCGACAGTCCTGTTTTAGACCAATGCCTACCTCAATTAATCTTTCTAAGATATTGCTTATCAGATGATTCCTTCTATTTTGAGTGATAATATTGAGAGACGACCTCACTTTATATTTAGGCAGGAACAGTAATGTCCTCCGTCATTTTCTTCCTGAGTATGTAATGCCATAAGCACCCTTAAATATATTTCCAGGCATTTTCCCTTGCTGGAAGGTGGAAGTTAATTCAGAGAATAAAATATTAGGAAACTCAGTTCACCAATTTTCTGAATATGCCGCCAGAACCCGTATTACTAATTCAAGCACGATGTCCTTAACACGGGTTTGGACTGGGTGAGCGTGCTCACTTTTCTTTTCATATTTTCAGCTTTATTTTCCCTGAGCCTTTCGGCACACGGACAGTTTTCAAAGGCAAATGTCATCTTTCTCACCACCATCCTGACTGCACAAAGTGTAGGTAGGTATTTCCTAAGCCACACATGCTTGCGAGGCAATTTAAATAGCAAGTCGGTAGGATCTAGGAGGAAGTCTAGGATTAAAGAATCTTTTTAATCCAATTGACTGTTTTTTCTTTTTGTTTTACAAAAACATAAGTCTTGAGGACTGAGTTTCTTCATAAAACTAAACATGTTTTCTTCATTTATTCTTGGGCATGGTCACAATAATGCTTTCATTTCCCCCTGCTATATTATTTAGAAAGAGTAATTGAGTTTACCCCAGTACTGCGGAATCCTGGTGGGGTGTCAGATCTTTAATAACTTAACTCGTTCTGTCACTTTATTGAATTAGGAGGAAAAAATAATGTTTGCCACTTTGAATCCCATTTTAGAATCTATGAAAAACTGCTAAGTTCATCTGTGGTTCCTGAATACCCTCGGTTAATATCAAATTGTACCCGGCTTGAATCATTTCCTATGATTCAGAAAATCATTTTTGTTCCATCCCCAAGGATACAAATTGGAAGTAAAGTGATAAAACTTGGAAGTAACACAATAAAACATCCCTGGGAACCATGAGAATCTTAGATTAACCACTTGGAGGGTTTAAGTTCTTGCCCAGATGTGCTGGAAATATCCTTTCCACACAGTGAAAATATTCACTGCCTTCTTTAATGCAGTGATTTCTCTTGCTTGCTTGCTTACTTTCTTCTTCTCCTCCTCCTCCTCCTTTTTACTTAGAAAAGTAGCTGCTGATCTTGCTGGCAGATGACACCACTAGTTCTGAGGAAAATTCGAGAGCTCCCCACCTTGGAGGCTGATGCAAGGTGGTAGGGGGAGCTGAGTGCTTGGGCCAGAAACTTCTTCATGCCCTGGCTTAAAAGGCATTTCTTCCAACACATTCCTATCCCTAAAGAGCATCCCTGCTTTCCTTTCCAGCACAGTTCTTCCCCTACCAGCCAGACAACTGACATTAACCAGAGCCCTACCAGCCCTGTCACCCTCTCCCACACCGGTGACTCATTTTATACGATCGATTTCAGCATTCTTAAAGAAAGAATTTTTTAAACTATAATTTAACAAATGGCACTTCCTTGGTGCTCTGGTGTTTCCATTCTTAAGGGCAAGTGCTCCCGGGGCCAGTGTGTTCACAGCATCCTCTCTCATCCTGTAACTATCAAGCCAACTTGAAAAGATGCCCGGCGGTCTTTCCTTTACAACTTGATTTCTTTCACAGTAGTTTATACTGAATGATGACCTGTGGTCCAGAGTGAGACTGAAAATGGGCCGTCTGCTCCTTGCCCAAGGGAATGGCAAGTTCTGGAGGAAGAAATGTGGAACTGTGTTCCGACCTGTGCTGGTCTCTTGGGGAAGCACTGGGGCAAATCAGTCTGCTGCTCTGGGGCTCGGGTTTTCCTGCATGAAACAGGGAGTGTGGAGAGTAACAGGTCCAAACAGGAGGACTCCAGGGCCGCTCGTGAATTCCAAGCTGTGGCTGGCGTCTCGACAGAGTCCCAGTACCCGTGTGCATGGGCGAGCTGAGCCTCCCAGAGGGTCTGGGGCAGGAATCTCCTGAGCTCACAGCATTCTCTGTCTGCGTGGACCGCCCACCCTCTGCGAGCTTCACAGGAGCAGTACCCAGCCTGATGTGCTTCCCCGAGGACTCTGGCATCCAGGGGTGGCAGCCGGCATGGCAGCAGGCAGAGAGGGGGCACTTGATGGTTAAACGTCAGTTTAACTAGTTCATCTACAAAGATGATGTTTACAGCTACAGTTTCTAGTCGACATTTCCCCCGCCCCCCCGCACGGAGCAGAACTCAGAATGGGGGGCATCGGGCAGCAGGGAGAAGGGAGCAGTAGATGCAAGGTCAAATGTCTTCACTTCTATGGTTATTTTAAATAGATTTTCATTGCTTTTTCTCTTCCTGGGGGAAGTTGCTTAAATATCAAAAATTTTGATTTTCGTTATGTACTAAAAGCATGGAACATTTCCAAGCACAGTTAAGTACTTGCCTAACATCGTCCAGAATAAATAACCAGGGACATAATTTCCCTGCTCCTGTTACCTCGCGTGGCTCTGCACCACACAGGTTCTCTGGGCTTGAGCAGGGTGTGGTTGCTTTTGTCTCCAATCCTAGAAAATGTTGTGTTCCTTTGTGTTGGGATAAGAAAAAAAGGGTATTCTGGTCCCTTTGAGTCAAGAAAATTCTTTCTTGCTTTTTAAAAAAAAAAATTTATCTTATTTTTTTTTAATTAAAGTATAATTGATTTACAATGTTGTGTTAGTTTCGGGTATACAGCAAAGTAATTCAGTTATGCATATGTATGTATATATTCTTTGTCAGGTTCTTTCCCATTTTAAGTTATTACAGATATTGAGCATAGTTCCCTGTGCTCTGCAGTAGGCTCTTGTTGTTTATCTATTTTATAATATAGTAGTGTGTGTGTGTTAATCCCAAACTCCTAATTTATCCCTCCCCTGCACTCCTTTCCCCTTTGGTAACCATAAGATTGTGTTCTATGTCTGTGAGTCAGTTTCGGTTTTGTAAATACGTTTGTTTTATCATTTTTTTAGAGTCCACAAGTAAGTGATATCATATGATATTGGTCTTTCTCAGTCTGACCTACTTCGCTTAGTAGGATAATCTCTAGCTCCATCCATGTTGCTGCAAATGGCATATTTCACTCTATTTTTTAGGCTGAACAGTATTCATGTGTGTGTCCATTCCTCTGTCAGTGGACATTTAGGTTGCTTCCACCTCTTGGCTATTGTGAATAGTGCTGCTGTGAACATTGGGGTGCATGTATGTTTTCAAATTAGAGTGTTCATCTTTTCCGGGTATATGCCCAGGAATGGGATTGCTGGATCATATGGTGATTCTATTTTTGGTTTTTTAAGGAAACTGCATACTGTTCTCCATAGTGGCTGCATTTACATTTGGCTCCATTTACATTCCCAGCAACAGTGTAGGAGGGTTTTGCTTTTCTAATTTCACGATACCAGTACAGGCGGACCTTGTTTTATTGCACTTTGCTTTAATGTGTTTCACAGATACTATGTTTTTTACAAACTGAAGGCCTGTGGCGACCTCGTGTTGGTCAGGTCTGTCAGAGCCGTTTTTCCAACAGCATTTGCTCCTGTCTTCCTGTCTCTGGGTCACATTTTGGCAATTCTCACAATATTTCAAACTTTTCCGTTACTGTTACGTCTGATTATGGTGGTCTGTGATCAGGAATCTTTGATGTTACCACTGTGACTCACTGAAGGCTCAGACGATGGTAAGCATTTTTCAGCAGTAAATTATTTTTAATTAAGGCATGTCCATTTCTTTAGACATAATGCTATTTGACGGCACACTTCATAGACCACAGTATGGTGTACACATTAACTCACATGCACTGAGAAACTCCACATTCATGTGATTTGCTCTCTTGTGATCTTCCCTTTCTTGGTGGTTTGGAGCAGAACCCGTGCTGTCTCTGAGGTCTGGCTGTATTTGGTTTGTCTGTGCCGAACATAAAGGAGCCCAAAAGCCTGAGAGCAGCCCTGGAGGCCAGTGTCGCCTTCCCCCCTGCTTCCCTGCTTCTCTGTCCACTGTTCACCAGGTGCCGTCAGGTCCCCACTCCTGCTCCTGTCTTGGGGGTGAGGGTATCAAGGGTAGGGCACCTACTTCCTCCCCTGTGTTCTCCCTGGCTCTTGTCTCCGTAAGCCAGCACGATGCCCCACGCTCTGTGAGCATTGAATACGTTCCGTAAAGACACAGTGGGCGCTGACATTTATAAGTGCCTTGTTCATGTCAGCCACCATCTCACCATCTCATTTAATGCTCACAGCCATCCTAGGCCACAGGCCCTATTATTATTCCCATTTTCCAGATGAGGAAGCTGGTGCTTAGGAGGTTCGCATTTTACCCAGGATGCACAGCTCCGGCAGAGCCAGGATTCCACTGAGGCCCAGCTGCCTCTGGAGCTGGCATCTTTACCTCCACAGTGAATCAGTGATGTCAGTTTGTTCCATTAAGTCAATGGAGAGGGGGGCAGCAGTCTTGGGACAAAGCTGACCCCGAGGATGGCAGAGCAGAGACCACAAGAAGCCGGGGGGCTGGAGGTGGATCTACCACGCTGGAAGGCTGTCCCCTCGCTGGACTTGCAAATTCCAAATAGCCTTGCTCTTTTTTTTTTTTTTTTTTTTTTTTTGTGGTACACGGGCCTCTCACTGTTGTGGCCTCTCCCGCTGCGGAGCACAGGCTGCGGACGTGCAGGCTCAGCGGCCATGGCTCACGGGCCCAGCCTCTCCGCGGCATGTGGGATCCTCCCAGATCGGGTCACAAACCTGTATCCCCTGCATCGGCAGGCGGACTCTCAACCACTGCGCCACCAGAGAAGCCCTAGCCTTACTCTTGAAGCCATGTTAAGTTGGTGTTTGGCTATTTGTAATAGAAAGTACTCTTACTGACATACACTGGGCAAGCTGGGTCTGCAGTCCTTCATTACTGCTGCGTCTTCCACTTACTAATTATTTACAGAGGTGCTTCTTTTCCGCAGGAACATATTCATTAATGAAATGTTAGCAAATATTTATCATATACCAGTTGGAAATCAAACTACACCAGTACATGATTAAAAATGTGTTCACGTGCTTTTGTTCTCGTGAATATATTTTTTTTTCTGTTTCAACTTCTGTGTTTATTTCATGCCCCTAAGAGTTTATGAAACTGTCCGGCTCTACATGGAAAAAGAGGTAACATTCATTTCTTGGTGGCGCGTCACAGGCATGCTGTCTGGGCAGAAAGCCCTTTTACACTCACTTGCAGGGTGATTTATTTCTTTGCGAGCTGCACAGTCGCAGCCTTGTGGGAAGAGTCCACCATGTTCAGACAGCAGTGACAGGTTTAGAAATGGCCTGTCTTTGTCCAAGCCAAGTCTCTTCTGGATCCTTGATTATGTCTAAATGGTGCTCTTATCCTTACACAGAACCCACCTTCTCAGTCCACGAGGAAGCACTTGATTTGTTTCCCAGCCCCGAGGATGGGAGAAAGCAGCAGTCTAAAGGGTAATCACACAGCCAGGTGAGCTGTGGCTTGGGAGAAAATGGGTTTGAATGCTGAAAGAGTTTGGTATTATGCTAACCTATTTACTAAGGAGTCTGCTCAGCCCTGCCTGGGAAATTGGATGGGCAGGCAGGGAAGGATTCCGGACACTTCCAAATGGGTACACCCCGGGTAGCTCTAATTGTCCTGGCTGGAGAGAGGGGGGTGAGCAGGCAGTCATGAGCCGGCAGTGCCCATGGTGCGTGTGACCTGGAGAAGACAGACCTACAGATGTGGGTGAATGAAGGTCTTCACAGCAAGCCCAGCTCTTGTGGGGGGAGCACCTTGGGCTCCAGCGCCCACAGAGGACTGATTTCCCTAGTGCTATGGCTCAGATTTGCTTAAGTGACAAGGACAGCCAGCGAACAGGACAACGGAACCAGGTGTTTCCAGGAGGACAGGCACCCTGATGGAGTCTTGACCAGGCGAGATGACCCTGGCCCATGGTCCTGACATGCCTGCACCCCTCTGTGGGTTTAGGAGGGCCCTGTCCCCACAGAGTCGGCAAGGTGAAGACTGAAGACAGACAGCGGCTGTGATGTTAGAGTCTCCTAGGGCTGCCCTTAAAACTTCATTCATTCCTTGGGGCCAGCCAGACATCGTGTTAGATTCCAAGGATGAAGGAGAATAAGTGTGTGTGTTTGTTGGGTGGGTGAGGGGAAGGTGGTCTGTGTTACGAGTCGAATAATATTTTGCATGTGCTAAACTAGCTTCTTATTCACAGAAATGTTGTCCTAATCCGTTCCTAAAATGAGAAATTTTATAACACAAAGTCATTCCATTTGTAAACACCAGGGGCTTGAGAAACAGGCCCACGGAGGGGCTGGGAAGCCTTAGAGCAGCTGGATTCAGCTTCTGAAATCATCCTCCAGATGTGCGCCAGACCCCGCCCAGCCCCTGGAGAGTGCCTGCCGCATGGCCTCCAGGCCCCCTCCCGGAGGTTTCCGAGTGAATCTCTCCCACTTGCTGTGACATGGCCTGCAATGTCCAGCTGAGGCCAGAGTCAGCCCACACCTCTGCGGATGAAAGAGCGTCGGGACTTCCTGGAGGAAGTAGACATGGCTTGTGACAATCTTTTGGAAAGAGAGGGTCCCCAAACCGGGACCAGGACAACCACAGCCCCGCTGGAAAGGCCAGGCCTCTGGTCTCCGAGCCTCGCTCACCAGGTGTATGCCCGGGAGCCTGCAGGACCGCTGGGCCCCCTGGTGCCTGAGGAGCCTCCAGTGCAGACCCTTCAACACTATTTCCCAATGAAGTTACACACGCAGACCCAGAGAAAACTGACAAGAGTGGAAGCTACTCATCCCATAACCTTAAAATTGCATCCCATCCCCACTCCTCACACCCACCGGGCCCTAGGAATTAATCTGTTTTTTTTTAGCGCAGTAATTATTTTGTGACAGGCACAATTATATGCATTGTATCTGTGCAGGCGTGACAAATCTGTTGATTTGTTAAACTGTGAACTGTTAAAATACTCCAATATTTTTGTAACTGCTTTGGCATTCTTCATTTTAAAAAATATATCAGGTGATTTAATAAAAAGTAAAAAAGGAATCGGGCCTGGCCTTTTTGAACCTCAAAGAGGTCCTGCCTGGCCTGGGTGGCAAGGTTCACCCAGGTGGAGAGAGGCCTTGCTCAGAGTGTGGTCCCTGGGCCAGTAGGTCTGCCTCGCCTAGAACTTGTTCAGAACACGGACTGCACCTTTGCATAAGATCACCCAGTGATTCCTAACAGCCGCAGGGAGCACAGGAGAAGATGTGTCCAGTGCTCTGTCCCCCAGCACTGGGCCCCTCGCTGTTTGGGGTGAAGGGGTGAGCCCCCTCCAAGGCAGCACAGAGCCCCCCAGGGAAGGTGAAGGTCATGGAGACCTGGGCTCCCAGATCCAGCCACTCCTCCCTCATTCACAAAAAATTATACTGTTACCACTTATTGACTTTTATTTGTCAATAAAAGCTCTATGGCAATTTGCTTTCTTTCTTGTTTTATAAGTCAAATTCCTGGAGACAGAAAGTAGAATGGTGGTTCCCAGGGCCTGGAGAGCAGCGGAGATGGGGCCTTCATGCTTAATGGGGACAGAGTTGCAGTTTTGCAAGATGGAAAGAGTTCTGGAGACGGAGCGGGTGATGGTTACACAACAAGGAAAATATCCTTAATGCCACTGAACTGTACACCTAAATATGGTTAAGATGGTAACTTTGATGTTACGTATATTTTACCGCATTAAAAAGAAGCGTTAAGGAGGTATAGTCAGTGGGACGCAGTGGCTGGTTCCTGGACAGGAAAGAGGAAGAAGCAGCTGTCCTGCCCGGCTCCTCCGGCTGTCCTGACTCACGGTTACACCCTCCACTTGCATCTTCCCAAAGCTGAACACTCTCGCGGTCACCAACAAAGCACCTACAGAGGCTGCACCCGGGACCAACGAGGGCCCGGGACCTGATGGAGAGGACAGTGCGGGGCGCGGCTCAGCGGAGCCCGCCGCCGCGGGAAGGATTCTACCGCCGCGCGCGCGTTTAATGGGGGATGCTGCCGCCGCGGGAAGGTTGCCGCTGCCGCCGCGGGAAGGTTGCCGCCGCCGCCGGAAGGATTCTGCCGCCGCCGCGGGAAGGATTCTACCGCCGCGCGCGTGGAGAATGGGGGATGCTGCCGCCGCGGGAAGGGTGCTGCCGCCGCGCGCGCGGAGAATGGGGGATGCCGCCGCCGCGCGCGCGGAGGATGGAGGATGCAGCGGCGGCGGGGCGGCTGGGTTCCCGGCGGCCGAGGCCCGGCCAGAGGCGTGAGGGCTGTGGTTTGGCGCCACCACTTCCAGGCCAGGGCCCCGCGTCCTGTGTCTCCTCTTTGTGCTCGCGGGCCTCAACAGCCACCCTGAAGTGGGAGCTGGAGGAAAGGGGGTCCCTGGGCTCCCCAGGGCGGCGTGGGGTCGGGGGAGCGGCTACTGAGGCCTGAGGGGCGGGGCTGGGGAGGGATGGAGAAGGGGGCGGGGAGGAGGGGGCCCTGGGGGTGGCCGGGAATGGGGGGTGGGGGTGGTGAAGGGCCCCTGAGGAGCAGGGAGAGCCCCGGAGAGGTGTGGGCCAGAGGACCAAGGTGGGAGTCCGTCGCTTAGAGGCCGGGACGGCTATTGGACCTTGGCCTCCAGGAGGGTCAGATACAGACGCTGCCCTACAGGGCTTCTGAGGGGAGTAGAGGAAGGAGCGTGTGGCCCTAGCTGAGGCTCTGCGCTTGGAATCCGGGCCGGGAGAGGAGGAGGCAGCGCAGAATCAGGCAAAGATGCAGAGGGTTTTGCCAGCTGCTCGGAATCTAGGGCTAATGCAGTCGTCGAGAGAACCCTTTCCTGTAACCCTGGGGGTCCCAGGGCAAGATCCAGGTCCACAAATCAAAGAACAGGTCACAGAGCTCCTACACTGTCACAGGCGCTTGGCCCGCACTCACCTCCGCGTCCCCAGCCGTCTCCCAGCCAGTGGTCCCCGGGCCGTGTGGTTACCACTGAACAGTTATCTGCCTGCTTTGCGGAGGAAACGAGAGCACGCCACCCTCCTGGTGCCGCCCACTCTCCAGCAGCCTTTGTTGGGTCCGGTGGAGACTGGCTGTTCCCTGAGTCCAGTGGCCGTACCTCCTGAGCTCCCACACCCTGTCCCGTGTCACACGTGGCACCCTTGCCCAGCATGCGGACCCTTCGGCCCTTGGTCTTCGCCTTAAAACTCCTGGTGGAGCTTGAAGACACTTCTAGCACTTCTGTTCCTGACCCTGGTCACCCCACCCTCCCCGCCTGTTAGCTCAGCACCAAGTCACTGCGTTATAATGGATTGTAAACCCACCTCTCTCCCTGCAGACTGTGTGCAATCCTTGGGGTCAGACCTACTTCGGTCGAGCCTGGTGTGGGGAGGTGGCATTTCTTGCTTCTGTGATACACAAACCCCAGGGCCCTCAGCCAGGCGGTTTCAAGGGCAGGCACCAAGGGACACTGTGATGGCCTGAGCCTCACAGCTCAGCTCAGCAGGCAGGGCTGCCCCAAGCACTGTATAAAGTAGCCGCCAGCGCCCCCTTTTGCAGATGAGAACCTGAGAGGTGCCACTGAGCAGCTGCAGTGCAGGGATTTGAACACGGGTCACCCACAGGTGCTGGCTGGGAATCCAGCACTGTGCCTGGGCAGGGGTTGGTGGTCCCAGAACCTGCAGGGTCGGGGGCGCCCGGATGCCCACTGTCTGGGCAGTGCCCGCCCACCCTGCAGGACAGATGCCTGGGTGCTGGGGCAGGTCCTGCTCTTTCTGTGGTTGCCCAAAGCTCTGGTCGTGGCATCAGCTTTTCCGTGGCCTTAAAATGATTGCTATGTTCAGTTTGTATTTCAGCTCGTGGAAATGAGGAAGAAAATCCTGGTTGCATCAGGCTATAAATCTGGTGTTGTTCACTCCTAATTGCACATGGGGGCAGAGGTGTTTCCACAAGTAAAATTCACAGGTGATCACCAAACCCAGGGGTTACCGAATACTCCAGTGTCAGACCCTCCAGAGTTCACAAACACTAAAAGCAAAACAAAATGGGCCCACAGGGAGCGAAGGAAGAGTAGGGAAGGGTGTGAATCAAATTCCTAGTCTCCACCCCAGAGATCTGGCTTCTAGGCTGCGCTCAGGAATCTGTATTTTAAATTCCCCGGTGATTTGGATGCACCAAGGCTTGGAAGCCAGTGGCTTGAATGGCCCAGAAATCGGCCCCGCACCCCAGTAGGCCTCACCTCCCCATAAAAATGTGAGCGGATGGCCCAGGCTACACAGAGCAGCAGAAGGAGTGCGTGGGGAGTCCAGCCCCGGGGTGGGGTGGGGTGAGGCGGGGGGCACAGTGCTGACGCAGCCGGTAGCCTCGGAGGACTTTGGTTTTCTGAGAGAGAAGAAAATTAGAAGAATTTTCCTGTTAGGAATTTATCTGATTCTATGAGGCTTGAATTTCTTATTATTCACTGAGGGTGAGGATATTTTTAAAGGAATGGGGATCAGTCCCCGGAGGGGAATTGTCATGTGTTTAGTATCTCTTCCGGGTTCTGCTAAGGAATCTGGCAAGACCTTCCGTCCAGCTCTGTCATCTTCCTTCCCTTCTGATCAGAGGGCCAGTTATGCCGGTGACCCCTGACCCTCAGGCCTTTCACTCTTTGCCCAAGTCTCAGAAATCTTTCCTGACTTCCCTGCTCTTTCTTTCCCTGGAAACACCAGAATGGCCATTTTCAAACCTGGCTGTATATTAGGGTCACCTCTGAAGTTTTTATGAAATATTAATACTGGGGCCCTACCCCCAACAATTGAATCCAAACTTTGGAGGTGAGGCTGAGGCATCTGCATTTTTAAAGCTCCCCGACTATTTGAGATGCACAAGATGGTTGGACCATCTCCCCAGGGCTGGTCTGGAAGCAGGGTGACTGGGTCTCCAGCCACTACTTTACCCAAGTAAGAGGGAGCGAAAGTGTAGGGTTGAATTTGCTGTGTTGCCAGGTCCTCTCTGCCCAGGTCCACATGCCAGCATTTTAGATACACCAGATCAATAGTTACAGGATGAAGCATCACATATACTGTCGACGTGAAATGAAAAAGCCAGGCCAACTGGTGCCACCACATACCCAACCGGCTGACCCGAGTCAAGTCTCCCGAGGTTCAGTTTTCTCATTTGCAAAGTGAGGCCAGCATTTTCCTCTGGTTATGTGATGGATCAAATGGGGTAATGTATAGGAACTGGCTTTAGAAAATATCAAGTGCTATAAAAATTGAATGGGTTTAAGCACCTTATATGTAGAAGGAGTTCACATATTCGACTAAAATTATGTCAGTTCTTCCCAAATTGACTGACATGTATGTATTGAGTGCAATACCAATACTAATCAAAATCCCAGCAAGCTTTTTTTTTATAGAAATCAACAAGCTGCTTCAAGAATTTGCATGGAAATGCAAAAGACCCTGAATAGTCCAAACGGCTCTGAAAAAGAAGTACAAACTTGGAGGACTCACATTCCCTGGTTACAAGCAACAGTAATCAAAATAGTATCAGCGGGGCTTCCCTGGTGGCGCAGTGGTTGAGAGTCCGCCTGCCGATGCAGGGGACACGGGTTCGTGCCCTGGTCCGGGAAGATCCCACATGCCGCAGAGCGGCTGGGCCCGTGAGCCATGGCCGCTGAGCCTGCGCGTCCGGAGCCTGTGCTCCGCAACGGGAGAGGCCGCAACAGTGAGAGGCCTGCGTACCGCAAAAAAAAAAAAAAAAATAGTATCAGCGTAAAGACAGGCAAGTAGTTCCATGAAACGGAATATTGAACTCCAAAATAGACGCATAGATATCTGGCCATTGGATTTTTGACAAAATTACTAAGGCAGTTTAATGGAGAAAGAATAATCTTTCAATAAATGATGCTGGAACAACTGGAGAGCCATATATATATATATATATATATATATATATATATACACACACACATACACACCCCTTTATCTCACACCATTGATAGGAATTAACTTGAAATGGAACACAGATGTAAATAAAAGGCAAAAGAGCTGAAACTATAAAACTACTAGAAGAAAACAGAGGAGAAAAATCTTAGTGATCTAACATAGGCAATGATCTATTAAATAGGACACAAAAAGCAAAAATTAATAAATTAGATTTCATCAACATTTAAAACTTCTCCTCCTCCAAAGATAGTGCTAAAAAATTAAAAAGCAAGCCACAGGCTGGAAAAAAGTATTTCCAAAACATGTATCTGACAAAGGACTTATATCCACAATGGATAAAGAATGCATACAGCTAAATGAAAACAACCCAATGTTTTAATAAAATGGACAAAAGATTTAAAATATGTTTATAAGCGAAGATATGTGTGTGGCAGATGAACACGTGAAAAGATGCTGTAACCTTACTAATCAATGAGATACCTACTAGAATAGCTAAGGGTAAAAAGTCTGTGGCAAGGATCTGGGGTGACTGGAACTCCTGTGCATCGATGGTCAGAATGAAAAACATTATGGTCACTTGGAAAAACAGTTTGACCATTTCTTATAACGTTAAATATACACTTACCACGGGATCCAGGACCTTCACTCCTACCATATGTCCACAGCAGATTGCACTCAAATGTTCTTATCAGCTTTGTTCATAACAGCCCCAAACTGCACATAACCTCCAATGATCATCAACCTGTGAATGGATAAACAGATTGTGGTACATCCATACAGTGGAATACTACTCAGAAAGGAAAAAGGATGAATTAGAGATGTGTGTGTTAGCATGGATGAATCGCTAAAATATTCTTCTAAGTGAAAGAAGCTGGACACAAAGGCTATAGACTATTTGATTTCACTTATGTGAAATTCTAGAAAAGGCAAAAGTTTGGTGATAGAAAGCAGATCAGAGGTTGCTACGGGTCAGGCAGTAGGAGTAGGGGGATTGAATACAGAGGGGCATGAGAGCACTTTTGGAGAGATGGAAATATTCTCATGATTGTGCTATTAGTACCCAACTGTATACACTTGTCAGTACTCACTGAATTGTTTAATTAAAAATGGTGAGCTTTGTTGTATGTAAATTATATTTCAAGGAAGCTGACCAAGAAAATTACTGAAGTCTTCTGCCTGTGCTGCAGATAGAGATCTGTACACAGGATGGAGAAGTTGGTTCTAACCATGAGAGGGAGAACAGGCTGGAGGGTGTTTGATCCAAGTCTTGAAAGATGGATAGATAACGATTTGCTGAGTAATAAAGGAGAGAAAACAATTTTAGGCAGCGAGGGCAGAAGAACAAAATCTCACAAGCTGGAAATAGCCAGACAGATTCTAGGAAATGCAAGTGGTTGGTTGAAACCTAAGGTTCCAGGAAGAGCATGTCCGGAAGTGAAAATGTGGGTGGCAGTACAGCTTGAAGGGTCTCATACCACATACTAAGGCACTTAGGTTATATCCTATAAACAAAGAGAAATTGCTGAATAGTTTTAAGCTGTAATAAACATACTCAGCTTTGTGTTTTGTAAATATTACTCTGTAAGCAGGGAGGAGGACAGATTGGAGTGGACAGCAAGATTGAAGGCTGAGAAACCAATCAAAAGACTAATAAGACGAAAAAAGAAGCAGACTCACAGATACTGAGAACAGACTAGTGGTTACCAGTGGGGAGGGGAGGGAGGGGTAATATAGAGGTGGGGGAGGGGAGGTACAAACTGTTGGGTGTCAGATAGGCTCAAGGATGTAGTGTACAACACAGGGAATATTTTGTAATTGCAATATCTTGTAATAGCTGTAAATGGAAAGTCACCTTTAGAAATTGTATTTTAAAAAGACTATTGCCATCATTCAGATAAGATACACCATGAGTTTTGTTCTGTGGAGTAGAATGATGCAGAGGGGAGAGTGATGAGAGGCATTAAGGAGGTACAACTGGACAGAATGTGCCTGAGGGTGTGCATAACGGAAGAAAGGCAAAGAGGACTTGGATTCTGGCCTGGGCAACGGGGTGGCTGGTGGTGACTTTTGTCAAGATTGTGAATACAAGGAAGAGTGAGTTTGGGAGGGAAAGATGAGTTCAGTTTGGGGCATGTTGGGTTTTATAAAGGTCCGTTCTAGTAGAGTGTCTGAAAGGAAATTGAATACCCAAGAGTAAAATTCAAGAGAGAGATCCAGACTTGATGTGTGATTCAAAGTCATCCACACATAGATGGCAGCTGAAGCTAAGGGGTGAATGAGGGTGAACGCAGAGGGGCAGGTTATGAAAGGGATGAGTGGAGAACGGGAAGCCTTCATAGGAGCTGAGAAATGACGGTCCAAGAAATAATGGCGCAGCTGAAGCAGGAAGAGTGTGGTGGGGAGAAGCAGACGAATGAGGGAGATGTTAGAGAAAGATGGTCAAACACTGTGCAGCGCCACCTAGAGGTCAAACATGATGAAGACAAAGAGGCCATTGGAACTGCCAAGCGGGAGGTCGTTGGTGTTATGTGCCAAGGTGGTTGCTATGACGTGGTGGCAGAGCCTGATTGCAGAAGGCCAAGCTATGAGTGAGATGGCAAGAAATGCGGACAGTCAGCAGGCAGTTCGGCTGTGACGTGAAAGAGAGAGGAAGGTAGTGAGTAGGTAGGGAGAGGTGTAGGATCAAAGTGTTTGTTTTATAAAATATTGGGAGACTTGACAAACTTCATTGGCCGTTGAGGAAAAGCCAGTGGAGTAGAAGAAGTTGAAAATATACAAGGAAGGAGTGACCACAGGACTCCACAGGAAGGAGTCCACCCTCAGGTGCACTTTTGTGGTCCATGCTGTGGACCCTTCTCCCTCCAGCTCGCCCCCCATCACTGCTCCATGGCCCTTCAGCGATCTCTGACCATTGTGCTCCTGCAGACTGGTCTAGCTCCTTCTATCTCCCCGTACATGCTCTTCTCTCTCCTTGGAAGGGTCTTGCCTCCGGGCAAAGCCAAGCCTTCTTCTGTTCAGCATTTTCTGGCTCTACAGGCATGCCTGGGGGCTCCCTCTGCTACGTTCCTCCTACACTCTCTCCTACTTCCGTTACAGCAATGATCTTGTCACAGTAGAATTTCTTGCTGTGATATTGTGATTTATAAGAAATATATATTTGGTCATTGAGATGACCAAAATATATTTCTCATCTCTACTGTGGTTTTCTTCCATGGTTCCTGGCTCACAGCTCTGACAACCTTGGAATTTCCTGATCAGTAAGAGCCACGCGAGCATCTTTTGTTACAATATTTGGTCTCTTGTCCTCAGTTCCTGAAATTGCTTCAGAGCCATCAAGGTGAAATGGGTATCTTGTTATTCATAATAAGCCCCTTGCCACCACAACTGGGTTTAGGTTGATGAGGTGACTTTTGGAAGGTACTTAGGATGGGGGCTGGTTGCCAGGGGAACCAACCAGGAAATGGGTGGAACTTTCAGCCCCACCCCCTGATTTCCAGGGAGAGGAGAGGGGCTGGAGATTGAATCAGTTGCTGATAATTTAATCATGGTTTGAGCAATCATGCCTATAAAATGAAGATTCCACATAAACCCAAAAAGATGGGGTTTGGAGAGCTTCTCGGTTGGGGAACCCAAACCCTTCCATGTGCCACCTTGTTGGGGACTTCACCCTCCTGTATCCCTTCCTCTGGCTGGTGGTTTGTATCCTTTAATATCCTTTTTAATAAACTGGTAATCTAGCAAGTAAACAGGTTTCCTGAGTTCTGTGAGCCACTCTAGCAAACTAGTTGAACCCAAAGAGGGGGTCGTGGGAACCTCTGATCTATAGCCAGTCGTTCAGAAGCACAGGTAACAACCCAGACATCTCCGGGCAGATAGGGTCAGAATTCAGTTGAATTATAGGACACTCAGCTGTTGTCCAGAGAATTGCTTGGTGGTGTCGGGGGGAAACCTCCCATCCACACATTGGAATTGGGTCCAGAACCTCATTACTTGCATATCTCTTAACTAGACTGTAAACTTTTGAAGTTAAGGACTGTCTTTTCATACTGTATCCCTAGCTCTTGGAACAATGATAGGTTCTTAGTAACTTGATGAATGAATGAGTGAATAGATGAATGAACGCATGAATAAGAGAATGAACAGCAGAGAGAGAGACTCAGGATTCTGACCCAGTGGGCCAGCACCTGCCCAGTATCCCATGAACAAGGCGTTCTGTGAGTGTTGTTTCATTTAATCCTCACAGTAACTTCGAGGTCAATACCACTAGCTTATTAGTTAGTCCTCACTTTACGAGCAAGGGAACCGAGGCTCAGAAAAGTGATTGTCCAAGGTTATACGGAATCTCATTTGCAGAATGGGGCTCTGAACTCTGGCCTGTGAAGGTCTCTGTCTATTCTGCACCTTTACATCCAGCTCTTTTGAGCCTCACGGTCTCAGTAAGTGATTAAATGCTTGGAATTTTGAGCCAAATAAACCCCGGGCTCAAATCCCAGCTGTGCCACTTAGGAGCTGCTGTCCTTAGGCAAGTTCCTCAACCTCTTAAAGCCTCAACATTATCTGTACATGGGGGTGATGAGATGGTGGTGGAAGCAGTGGAGGAAGCAGCAGCGCTGCCCTGAAGTGGGAGACCTTGTGTTCAGAGCTCTTTGCACAGTGCCTGGCACGGGGTGAAGTCTCCGTACATATTAACCATCGCTTTTATTGCTTTTAAAGGGAAATAGGTTCAGAAGTTTTCTTACAACCTAGATCTATTCAAATCCTGGTGAACAGACTCACACCCCTTTATAAACCAGGGTAGCAAATTATTAGTTCACCATAAGAATGCCAAGCAGATCAGACACCAAGTCACCCTCCCTTTCTCCCCCCTGGGGACAGTGGCACGGACACACTGAGAAACTCTTTATTACCCGCTTCGCAGTTTTTCAGATTCTGTTATGACTATTATTCCTTTCTTTGAAATGTCGTCCTGGCTGCTTTTCACAGAGTGTCACGTTTCCGAGTTCATTCACATTGAGCTGGTAGTGAAAGTCTCCTTAATTTAAACCTTCAGTCAAAGAGGATGACCCGTCCCTTTTGAGCCCAGGATCTTGGGCTCTGTCTTACTTTGAGAACGGAAGTCCCTCCCCCATCCACTGACGACACTGTTTATCCTCAAAGGAGAGAAAAGCAGGTTTTCATTTATGGGCCAGACGATGTATCATATAGAGTTGGGAAGACTTCCCCGCTGGAGATCTCAGCAGCAGAGGGCCAGGCGTGTAGTCAAAAGACACCATTGATGTGACGGGAACAGAAGCCAGTGCCCTCACCTGCCCTGAGGATGTCTTTCCGGAGATGTTCGTCTGGTCTGACATTTCTGACATTTGCAAGGGAGCCAGTGGGACTGCCATCTTAAGTGAGGAAGCAGCTGGTAGCTCTCTCCTCCAATTGGCCCTGGAATCCCTTTGTTTTCAACAGCCCACAAGGGGACCCGAGAGATGTGATGTCCTTACAGGAAGCTCTTTTTTTTTTTTTTTTGGCCATGCAGTGCAGCATGTGAGATCTTAGTTCCCCGACCAGGGATTGAACCCATGCCCCCTGCAGTGGAAGTGTAGAGTCCTAACCACTGGACCGCCAGGGAAGTCCCACAGAAAGCTCTTAAATCACAGCTGGGTCCTGGCCTGAGAGCTGCCAAGTGTGTTCTGTTCTGTCCTTCTCTCTGTCTCTCTATTTTTGTCTTTCTCTGCACCCCCCTTGTACTCTCTTTGTGTGTGTATTACGCTTTAATAAAACCTACCATGTAGGTTAAATATATTTAGGATAAAATGTACTTTTATCGTAATTCCTTTTAACATTAAATAAAAATTCGGAAAGGTCAAGGAATGTGTCATGGGAGTATCAGGAAAGAGCAAATCTCAAACATTGTATCTGAGAAAAGATGCTTCCAATCTGGATTTAGGGGTCCAGTCTCCACAGAACCAAGTTTCCCATCTTAGCCTCACATTCTGATGATTTTTGGACTGTTCATTTTCCCCTAAGTAAGAAAACACAGAGCGTGTTACATGTGAGGTCATGTTCGCTCAGACCGTACTCCTGGTGATGGGACTGAGGGGTCCTGTAAGCTCAGAGATTCCACCACAAGCCTTCACATTGACAGTGATGACATTTCTAAGGCATTAGACACAACAACCCAAGGATATACCACACCATAGTGAAGGCGTGGCTTTCCAACTTCAGGTAAAGGTATTTTTCCTTCAAGCATAATTTGTTTTTCAGTTTGACCTAATTTCTTTCTTGGCTGAGCTATGGAGTTGAAGCTTACTAGCCCACCAGCTGGGTCAGGTGGGTTAGGGGATATCTTCACTCCTTCATCCAAGTCCATGAGATGATGCTTCCAGCATCCTGTCCTCACAATCCCACGTCCCCCATAACTTCCGTATCCCCACCTGCCCTAGTGACACCTGGGGCCTCACGAGACCTTGGAAGTGCTTCCCCTCCCTTGGCCCACCTCCTATCCTTCTACCTTGACCTACTTTCCAATCTCTTCCTGCATCATATTCATCTACCCAGTAGAAACATGCTCGCCTTCCCATCTTAACAATTGGCGGTGGGGGGCAGTGGGGGTGAGGGGCGTGGCTGATTTGTAGTCTTTGCCAGTTTCTGTAGTGTGAACACTCCCATAGTGAGCCTGTTTCAAGCCAGTTGTAGCAAGATGCTCATGGAATTCCTGAAAATGTAATAATTAGCTGTCCCCAAAGTAGGGGGGTTCTGGGACATCACTGCGGCCTTCCCTTGACTCTGCCTTACTTGACCCATCTTTCTCTCCCTCTTGGTGATGAAACGTCTCAAAGAGCGATCTACAACCGTCACTTATACTTCCTAACTTTGTGCCATCCCAAGGCCTTTACAATTGGAGAGGTTTTAACCTGGTCAGGATCATTAGTAATTTTTGTTGTTATTACGAAAGTTATCCATGCAAAATCCAAAAGCAAAAAAAAATTTCATCCACAAGAATGGAGTTTGAAAGAATTACTGTCGAGGAGCTTTGAATCGCAAGCCTATGTTCTTGTTCCGCATTTTCTTTAGCGTCTCTGCACCATCGGTCACTAGTGACCAGAGGTGCCCTCCTCCTCTGCCAGGGGCTCTCTTTTCTGTGGCCTCCCCGAGGCTGCACTGTCCCTTGCTTCTTCCTCCCCCACTCCCACGATGACCTCGTCCCAGAGCTCTGACCTCTGCCGTCTTTTCCCTTCATTAGCTCCATCGACCTTGACGTTGGTGACTCAAAAGCACACACTTCCACGCGGGACTCCTCCTGAGCTCCAGTGCCGTGGCTCAGCTGCCTGCAGGTCCTTTCTGAATAGTCCAGAATAGAATCCACCAGCTTGACATCGTCATCTTCTCCGCTGTCTGCATTTCCTCTTTCTGCTCAAGGGGCTCTGTCCTTCCAGTCTCTCAGGCTCCAGTGTCATAGGGCTCCTCTGCACTCCTCACCCACACATCCTGCTTGTGGAATCTCCCAGCTGCCTTCTATTCACTTGTACCTCCACACCAGTACCTACTGGCATAGCTTCTGGCCTCTAGAACTGGTAAGATTCCTCTCCAGTTGATAAGAAACCCAGCTCTAAGATTCATAATTGTAAAGCATAGCTCTGACCAATCTCACCTTCCTGCTCAAATACCTTTGATTACACCTGAGGTTTAGCCTCACATCAAGGCCCTCAATGGATGACCCCGGTCACGTCCCAACGTTATCTCCCGTGCCAGCGTTCACCTGCCCCTGGACTTGGTCCACGTTGGTCCCTCTGCCTGGAGCTCCTCGTCTCCTGTTTCTCCACTTCTAAATCTACCCATCTTCAAGTTCAAAGGCCACCTCTTCCGTGAACTCTTTTCTGAGCTTCCCCAGCTGTAAGTAATTGCACCTCCATTCTCTGAGCTCTCAGAACACTTTTCTTTTGTGACACATCACTTTCTGCCTTGCATTAGAGACGTTTGTGAAAGGAAGGAGGAAAACTTAGCATTTATGAGATCATTCATCGCACTAAGACTTTTATTAGCTCCTTCAAGGTTTACACAACCCTGGGAGGTGTATACTATTACTCCTTGTTACAGAAGACGAAACAGTTGCTCAGAGTGGCACTATGAAATTGAATTCTGATGGCAGCCTTCATATCTGTGCTGTTTCCACTCCATCGCGTGTTATGTCTAACCTCCTCTGGATGGTAACCTCCTTGAGAGTAAGGACCGTGTCTTTTTCATCTTTACACACCTCAAGACTCCTGGCGCTGGGCTCGGCCCCCGGCCGGCACTCTGACGGCTGCCGGACTAGATGAAGGCTGAGCTGACTGACTGGTCCATGCTGTGCTGCTCATTGCAGCTGTGCATTCCAGAGTTACACGTGCTGTAATGACCTCATAGCCCATCCAGTTTAAGTGTTTTTCCCTGCTCTCTGTGTCCTGCTTATGTGTGTCTCTTTGATTGGCAAGGTTTGAAGGAGGCAGACATGGAATCTGCGGTACTCTTTTGTCCAGATCCTAAGCATAACAATCAACCGATGATTCCTGGGGATGGAAACAAGTTGTTTTTCAACTTGTTGATGATTTTGTGCTGCTTTTTGGACCAAGTCTACTTGCATTTCCTCCACCTCATTTTTAAAATTATTTATTGATTGATTTTGGCTGTGCTGGGTCTTAGTTGCGGCATGTGGACTCTTAGTTGTGGCATACATGTGGTAGGGGATCTAGAGCCTCCATCTCATTTTAACAGAAATTGTGGCTAGAGTCCACTGTGACCTCACTTTTGTATGAACATTATTAATGCTCAAGACCCCCAGCCTATTACGACCTATTTTACTCCTCCCTCCGCGTTCTCCCCCCTTCCCCCCCCCCCCCCCTCAGTGGCCCAGAGCCCTCCCTCCGTCTCTGCGCGTCTGAGCAGGCACAGGGGGAGGCGTCCTGCCAGCCACACAAGTGGTCCTGACTTCCTCCGCCGAAGCTCCCCTGCCCTTCCTCTCTGCTGCTTAACTCATCCTACAGGCTAACTGGGACTAGACGACTGTTCACGGAATTGCTGCATTAACTCCTTACTCCTTCCAGCTGGGCAGTAGCTTTATGGCGTAATTCAATTGAAGAAGTAACTATAATGGCGGTAACTCAGGCACCACGGTGTCCTGTTGAGAAAGATGTTTTAGGGCAAGAGGACTCTCCTGGGGGCCCTCCCGTGGCACCGGCCGCCTGACTGGCTGGTCCCGTCCACACACCGTCCTCCGCCTCCACCACGCTGCGCTTGATTTGCGGCAGGAAGTGGCGACGAGCCAACGTCCCATTGCTGCCCTCTTACGCATCTGACGCACAGGGACTCACACATCGGGTTGATAACACCGCCGACAAACAGAAAGGTGATTCCCCCAAGAGCAAGAGTGATCCACGGGCCCCGTGGGGCTGCGAACTCCCCCGGCCTCAGGGCGTGCTGAGGAGCCTCCAAGACCAGGGGGACAGGGCTTCTGCTTGGCTGACTTCTCTACCAGCGACGCTCCTGACAGAGTGACATGCTGCCGCGTCCTGCGACCCCCGCCCCCAGTGCTCTCTGAGGCCCACGACGGGGCCCCCCAGAGATGCCAGGGCCCGTGGGCGGGGCCAGAGGGGGAGGGGGGCCCACGCTTCCCTGTCCTGCCCAGGGTGGGTGAGCATGATCCTGCAGGTCCTTTTGCTTTTCCAAGAGCGCCAAAGAGTCTCTGACTCCCTGGGTGTGTTGCTTTGGTAATTAGAAAATCCTTGTCTTGCCTCCAAATTCCTGCATAAATCCCATCCAAGGCCCCTGGTTGATGGAGGGTGGATTTCATGGGCATCAGAGGCCCTGAGCAGCTGTCATGGGATTTCTGACTTCTGAACGCACGTTCGTTCCCACGGAGAGCTCCAAGGACATCTAAGCCCTTGGATGTCCCTCCTCGCCTGTCCTCTTTCCGTCCCCAGTGTGCAGGCTGTCACGGGTGTTGTTGCATCTGTTAGGGGCTCGTTCAATAAAAGGTTGTCCTTTTTAATCCAAGGTTAATGCAGTGTGTTCTTGTTTATTTGTATATATTTATCTGAATCTCAGTGTATCGTGGGATGAAATGAAACACTAAGAAGTAGAATTGGTCTGCGGTGACTATGGATGGTGCTGTTTCTAGCCTCTTTTTGGATATGAGAAAATTTTTATTTGTGTCAGGTGACATACTGAAAAAAAGTGGCTGTTCCTGATGGAAGGGTTAGGAACTGGCCAGATAATTGTTAGACGTCATAGACAAGAGAGGTAGATAAATAGATAGAAATATATATACATTACACTTACATTTTATGTGCCTATTGTATCTATCTGTCTATGTAATTATAGAGAGATGCTAATTTCAAGTACTAAATGATGGCAGTTCAAAATTTCTTTTTCTTTAAGGAGAAGGCAAACCCAGGCCAGGCTGTGAGACAAAGGAGTGTGGGCTGTTCTCCCAGTGGATGTGGGGTCTGATCTCCTGCACAATTAGGAACAGTTGTCGCGTGCTGGCTCCTGGCCCTGGCACCGAGGATTCACACGCAGGCTCACGAGTTCAGGAGGGAAGCGGATGTTCAGGGCTCTTTCCAGCACTGGCAGAGGCAGGCCCTGGCCAGGGGTGTGCTCACAAGGCAAGGTCATGCCAATGCCCCAGGGGAATTCCCCCAGCCTCTGGCGGGGCAGCCTTCGCCAAGGTCTGGCATTCGTGCACTTGACTTTTCAGGTGTATGTGAGCAGGAAGTAATCCCAGCAGCCGCATCCCTGAATGGGCAGAACAGCAGTGCTGACTCTGCCGGCAGCGTTAAGGGGCAAGCAGCTCTGAAACGCAGCCTTTGAAGCCCTAACGTTTCGAACAGTATCTTGATCTCTCAGAGGCATCATTATAAAAAAGCATAAATGTGATCTTCAGAGGCAAGATCATCTAATTCAGATGCCAGTCTCAGGACCAGCTGCATCAAATAACCTGGCAGACTTGCTGAGAAGGCAGATTCCTACCTCCCATGCTGGATTCTGACATGGTAGGTCTGGAGCAGGCCCTGGGAGCTGCGTTTCGGTAAGCTGCTGTACAGCTGGATTTGGGGACACTGGCCTGGTCTAACTCCCCCCATAGAATCATAGAAATCCCTTCCACGATATTCCTGAGCCAACAGCATTGTTTCTCTTACTGAGCTGAAATCTGCCACAGAGAACTGCTTACCCGTCTGCCCTGGTTTACCCCTTGACACAATAAATGAAAGCCTTCTGAATGTGAGGGTTTGGAGAAACAGCCCAGGGCAGGGGGGGTCGGTCGGTTGTGAGTAGGAGTGTGTGTGTGTGTGTGTGTGTGTGTGTGTGTGTGTGTGTGTGTACAAAAGCATGCACCCTTGCATGTGTTGGGGGATTGGCCAGAGCAGGAATGAGGCAGAAGGGAAGCTGACATTTAGAGATCAAATGGGGGCTTGGTGCATCCAGGTCCAGCAGCCACTGAGGTTGGGGAGGATGGACAGGACAGGTGTGCACAAGCCGAGCAGCGCCGACACCAGACCAGCTTATCCAAGCGACTCCATCTGGTGGGGAGAGCCTGATCTTCAGAAATGGGGGCTGGAAGAGAGAGGCAGGCAGCCAGCCTTGGGTACCAAATGAAGTTAAGGAAACCGGTCCGGGGAAACCTCAAAATACCCAGGAGACCTGAGCAGAAAGAAGTCAGCCGTCCCTCCACGTAGGGAAAGAAAAGGAGCTACTGGCTTACAGTGTCAGAATAGTATCAGAATAGCTTTCAGCGTGGAGCTGTAAAAACAACTTCTAGATCCCGTTCATTCGTGGGGCAAGGGCGGTCATCTGCACGGGCCCCTTCATTCTTGCGGGGGCAGGCAGGGACTACACATAGGGTTGGGTCTCACTGGGGGCTTCTGTGCTTCCAGGATGGGGCCGGCACCACGTCATTGGGTCTCCAGCTACCTCTCAGTTTTCAAGGACTCTTTGCCACCTTGGTTGAGCACCTTCAGTCAGTAACACAATATTCCAGAAGCTGTCTAATCAGTGTGGAGCAGAGTGGAACCAGTACCTTCTTTGTTCTGGACACCACTGCTAGCTTTGTAGCCCCCAAATCTCCCAGTCAACGTAGCGGTCCTGTAGTCAGACTGGTTTACGCTGACCTTGTAGATGTTTCAACCCTCTAGAACATTTTCACAGAACTTCTCTTAAAATCACATCTGAATGCAGGTAGAGACTTTACATTTTTCCTTTCTCAATTTCATCTTTTAGTTTTGACATAGCTTTTCTAGGTTTTGGCGGTTTCTCTGAATCCCGGCCTACCACCGACATCTTTCCCGTACCCCACAAGTTGATGTCACCGGCAAACTGGATCAGAATAACCGCAGTGTCCTCCTGTAAATTCTTAAAAGGAGTTTGGACAATGTAGAATTGATATAAATCTTTGTGGTGAAGCAGTATAGAGACCTCCCTCCACCTTGATGTTGAAAATGTAATGTTCTTCCACCAGCTACAAAGTTACCCACTTGGACTGTGGAGGAGGGCACTTTGTAAATGACTCAGTTACAGCATTTATCAAACTGTATCATCATCACTTCTTTACACAGCTGTCTCACTCACCAGGCTGAGCTTCTCCAAGGCGAGGACCGTGTTTGATCCGTTTTCGTGATTTCAGTGTCTAGCTCCGCGCAGTAGGTGTGAGGGGTATGTGGTGTGGATAACTCATCTGGCTGACATTTCCCCAACTTGTCTAGAGATGAGAGGAAGCCTAAATCATCCTCTTGTCCAAATGAAGACACTCTTTCATCCCGCAGCCTTTCGATCTAGCAAGAAATGTAATGAAGTATGAGGTTAGCTGGACACAAGTGAATTCCCCAGAATCATTCATTCTTCTCCTTAATGTACATGAAACATTGGCTTAGTAACATGACATTGGTTTGTTAATCTAACCTCGACGTATGTTAGGCTCAAGGTCACACTCACTGTCTGTGGTTTGGTGTCCACCTTGTTCTTGCCCCCCGACCCCGCCAGTATCCTCGGTCCTTTGCCTCTCACCATCCCTGTGATTTCTCAAAGACTCCTGTCTCTGTGCCGCCAACAAGCCTCCCCCTGGCTCCCCAGAAAGGCCTCACTTGGAACTGCATATCTGACTTGGTGGAAAGCCCTCAGTGCCAGGTGCCTATTCCCTCTCCTTTCTTGGACCCCACTTCGCTGTTCGCCAGGACTGGAAGTGGGTCTCTGGGGCCGGGTCTGGAAGTAGGGGGTGGGGATGTTGCCTGGGGGCCTACGCCCTCTCATGCATGGCCTGGGGCAGGGCCAGGAGACACGGAGAGGGGCCTGCAGGGCACTTTTAAACATGCCCTGCCAGGACTCTTGAATGACCCTGTGGGGAAGAGGCCTCCACAAAATCACGGGGACTGGTTTTCCTGCTCACGCTGGGAGGGGGTAGGAGGAGGCTTGATGTGGTGGAGAAAATGTGAAGAAAGTGGCTTGTCTCCCCTCACGAGCGTCTCAGAGCTAACTTACACCATCTCGTAAGGCTTCCTCCCCTTACGGCTTTAAGATCATTTTCACTGAGAGAGAAGAAGACAAAGGGAGAAAACTAGGATTGAGTATTTCTGTCTCCTCCAAGCTCTCTTCTGCCATCGGGCCACTGGCCGAGCACAGCGTCAGATTCCAGGCTTAGGCTTCCTGAATCCAGTCTCACAATTTGCATTACTCCGTCCTGCAGGTCCATTCTCAACTGTATGCTTTGATCTCACACATTCACTTAACAAAGATTTACCGAGCACCTGCTGTACACGCTGGTGGTTCAGCCCTGAACAAAATGGGGAAAAAAACCCAGAAACCTAATCTCATCTAATGGATAAACAAGGCAAACAAGTAAATACTTGACGTGTTGGGGGCGATAACTCAGTGCAGGAGAGCACAGCAGACGGGGGACTGGGTGCTGGATCTCGAGGTGCAGGGCAGTGGAGATTGGAAATAGCCCATCTGGGAACATCTCACGGGGAGGTATTAAGTCACCTCACAGGTAAGGGAGGTAGGGGGCAGGCCATGCAGGTGCCTGGGGGGAACCACAGACCTGGGGTACAACGCACTTGCTTGTTCAAGGAGGCCAGAGTGACTGAAGTAGAGAATTGAAACACGTCCCAGTAAAGTTAGAATTCCCCAGAGACCCTGCTGGCATCTCCTTCTCTGTGTCAGAAGAGACCACCCTGAACTCTGGTGCAGGAGTGCTTCAGGGGCCATGGAAGTAAGTGGCTAGGGCTCTGTTCCACTCTAGGCGGCCCCAGATGGCTTGCTTTTTTTTTTTAACTTTTCTTTTAATAAATTTATTTTATTCATTTTTTTTTTTTTGGCTGCATTGGGTCTTCGTTGCTGTGTGTGGGCTTCCTCTAGTTGCAGTGAGCAGGGGCTACTCTTTGTTGCAGCGCACGGGCTTCTTATTGCAGTGGCTTCTCTTGTTGTAGAGCACGGGCTCTAAGCGTGCGGGCTTCATTAGTTGTGGAGCACGGGCTCAGGAGTTGTGGCTCGTGGGCTCTAGAGCACAGGCTCAGTGGCACACGGGCTTAGTTGCTCCATGGCATGTGGGATCTTCCCGGACCAGGGCTCGAACCCGTGTCCCCTGCATTGGCAGGCAGATTCTTAACCACTGCACCACCAGGGAAGTCCCGGCTTTCTGAGTTCTTGATGGCAGGCCATCCACTGTCATTTCATTCATTGATTACACACTTAACTAATGAGTGCCCATTGTACAGCCATGAACAAACATTCCCAGCCCTGACCTCATGTGCTTGAGAATGCCAAAAATACGAAGAATTGTTCTGATGGAGGCCATAAGGGGTGAGGTGGCACACAGAGAGGTCTAGGTGGCTTCTGGCCGGAAGAGATGCCCAAACCCCATCCTGAAAAAGGGACAGGAAGGAGTGGGCCAGGCAAAGGGGTGGGGAAGAGATTTCCGGTGGATCATGCCCAGGGCACCAGGGATCCTGCACATATTCAAGGCACTGTCCGAATGGTGCCGGATGTCCGGAGGGGGTGATGGTGTGGGGTTGCTGGAGGTGGGGGGATGGCAGGGGGATGAGAGTGGCCTGATCATGTCTGGTCCTATCACAGAAGACTGCAATATGAGTAAAGTGGATGTCACCCAGCAGTGTGACAGGAGGAGGGACACAGCAGGGGAGAGGCACGGCCCGATTTGCCCTCTCTGATGACGCGAGGGGAACAGATTGGAGAGAAGCACAACAGGCAGCAGCAAGACCCGTGGGAAACGAAGGTGTCCTGAACGGTGGTGTCCCAGGGCCTAGACAAGTGGACAGACTCAAGACGAGGCGCCCGATTGGGGGGGAGGGAGGGGCGAAGATGACACCCAGGTGCCTGACTTGGACACGGTGGGAGGCGGAGGTGCCATTTCTGCTAGCGGCGCATCTCTTCCAAGCTCTCACTTGTAGCCCAGGTTTGCTGGGAGCACAGTCAGAGGACTCTGACGCCCTAGACGCGCGGAGGGCGTGTGCTCTCGGGAGAAGGCAGTGAAGGGAGGAGGGCCGGGCTGCTGAGAGCTAGAAAGGCTGTGGTCTCGGCTGGGAGCCCTGGGGCAGAACCGCACGGAATTGTTTGCACCTGGAGGCAAAGGGTACCCCTCTGTCAGTCGGTCATTGGCTGTGGGCTGCCTGGGGGAGGGACGGTGGCTGCTTCTAATCCCCCGGGGTGAGTTGGATCTGGTTCTGCCAAAGATAAGTCTCCCAAGAAGGGGACACCTGTGAGTCCCTAGCAGCCAATATTCCTGGGGGTTGGGGGGCGGGGTGTAGGGAGCCGGGTGCCCCGGTCCAATAAGAGGGGCCTGGGAGGGGCGTCCACTCCGCTCCCAGGCTCTTCTGCTCTTCCATTGGCTGGGGAACCAGATGACCAAACTGACTTGGGGGATGTCATGGCATGAATGTTTGTGTTCCCCCCAAGTCTATATGTTGAAATCCTAACCTCCGACGAGATGGTTTTAGGAGGTGGAGCCTTTGAGAGGTTATTAGGTCATGAGGGTGGAGCCCTTGTGAAGGGGATCAATGGTCTCATAAAAGGGACCCTAGAGAGCCCCCCACACATGTGAGGAGACAAGGAGTGTGCAGGCTGCAACCCAGAAGAGGGCCCTCATCAGAACCGACCGGGCTGGCACCCTGATCTCGGGCGTCCAGCCCCCAGAACTGCGAGAAATAAATTCCTGCTCTCGTAAGCTGCCCAGTCTGTGCTACTTTGGTGCAGAAACAGGGGATGTACCAGAGCAGAGCGGGTAGCTCTCACTGGGGGCCCGACTGACTTGCTAAGGAGCGCTTTTCAAGGCTGGCTTTAGAAATCGCTGTTCCTACTTCGGATTTTTCTGCTTCCCATCCAGTTCTTGGCTGTGTTCGGTATGGTTGAGTTTGCTGAAAAGGTGAGTTCTGAGGAAACGAGCTGTTGTCTGGGTCCCCAACAGACTGTCCTGCTTTTAGGGTGCAGGGTCGTTATGGGGGAGTGGGGACCCCCGTGGCACAAGTCCCCAGAAAACGCCGTTCCCGGCGTGGTCTATGGGGACAGCGCCCCCAGGAGTCGGGCGCCAGGACCTGCGCCGCCCCGGAGGGCGGGGCAGGGTCTGGACTCGCCCCGCGGGGGGCGGGGCGGAGGGGTCATTGGGCGGGGCTGGCTGCTCTGCCCGCCCCCCCCCCCCCCGGCCTCGTGCGTGGCCGTGACCTTACCTCCAGCTGGGCTGCCCTCTCTCACTGCATCGCTGGGCCGTGTCCAGGTTGCCGTGGGAACCAAACCGGAGCCCGCGGAGCGGCCGCAAAGCGAACCACTTGTGCAGGGCGGGCAGGATGGGAGGGACCCGGCTCTGTGCCAGGGGCGGGGAAGATGGCCTCGCTCCCTCCCCGGCCGGGCTCGGCTCGCACCCCGGGGTGTCACGCGCGGGGCGGGGCGCGCGGAGAGGAGGCCTTGGGATGAGCGAGGCTGGAGCATTCTGCATCCGCGCGGCAACATCCCCGCCCGGGGTCATCGCCAGGGCCCGACCGGCGCCGCCCATCCCGAGATGCCCGCTTCGGGGGCGCAGGAGGCAGATTACTTCTCCCCGCAGCACCCCGCGTTTGCGGTTGGTTCCCAGGGTCCTCTGGCATTCGCTGACCACCGGCGACTCTGCGGCTCCCCTGAATGCCTCATCTCTTGACGTTCAGTCTAATTACCGCCTTTTCAGTTCACCTGCAGTGACCCCGCAATATACACAAGAGCTCAGTCTGGCAAACACCTTTCGTCTTTGTAACTGGTTTCTTTTGTGGGCTCCTTGTCATGCGCCAAAACAAGAGATTTAAAAACAAACAAACAAACAAAACCTCTTGTAATACATAATCACTGTAGAAAAATTAGATAACACAGGTAAGCAACAACCAGAGATGCGATTAAAATAATCCAAATCTTTCCACCCGGGGACAACCACAGTAATATTGATTCCTGACTTTTAAGGTAAATATGTATGTCCTTTTTAAACAGATTTCATTCACATTATACACATGGCTCTTTGCTTTCCCGACACATATATGCTGAACATCCTTCCCAATAAGTAAATATAGAACTGTGATCCACGGTATCTTTTTAAATGGCCGTATAGTAGTACTCTTTTGCCACTATAGACAGATTCAATGTGTTTTCCAATTATTTAGGAGGTTTGGATAACTTTTGCTGCTCTAAACAACACTGCAATGAGCAATCTTGTGCATGTATCTTGGTGCACGTGTCTGCTTATTTCCTAAGAGCAAACTCCCAGAAAGGGAGTAACATAAATATTGTGTATCTTATGAAGACTTTTGCTGCATCTCTCTGGATTGTTCCTTAAGTGTACCTGTTTATGGTCCTTCCAATCTGAGAAGGTGATCGTTTTCCTCACACCCATGCCAACACTGGTTATTATTCTTTTAATTTTTTTTCCAAACCAATATATGAAAAATGCATTCCTGTAATGTTTTCTTCCATTTGTTTGATTACTCATGAGAGTTATCACTTTTGACACTTCTTGGCCATCTGTATTTCTTATTTCATTAAGTGCCTCTTCATGACTACTCTTGGCCATTTTCCCATTAGGGTGTTACTCGTTCTTTGTTGATTTGTGCAAGCTTTCTACAGTCAACTTTCACACACACCGCCACCCAGAGCACACCCCCCTTCATGCCGGTGAGAAATTCCTGTGTGAATACTCTGGTGGAGAAGCTGTTGAAGTCAGGTTCCTTCCACAGGACCTTTAAAGGAGAGCGGTTGCTCCTTGGATGCAGGGGGTGGAGCTGCAAGGCTCCTTGTGTTTACTGTTGAAATTGGTGCTAACCGAGAGGACCGAGCTTGGGGGGCAGCAGACACAATGTTGGTCCTTGGCTGGACACCGGACCTAGAAGCTGTGAGGTGGGGAGGTCGATTGTGCCGTACTCACTTGTGTCGGCTACGCTAGAGGTCCCCGGGCAGGCAGCATCAGCATTGCTCAGAAGCCTCCTTGGCAATGCAGATTCCCAGGCCCTGGCCCAGGAGACTTGTCAACACTTGTAAGACTTGGTAAAATATACAGACGTAATATTTACCATCTTAACTGTTTTTAAGGGCACAGTTCTGTGGCATTAAGTACATTCACATTGTTGGGCACCCATCACCGCCATCCATCCACAGAACTTTTCATCTTCCCAAACTGAAGCTCTGTCCCCATTAAACACCAACTCCCCATTCTCCCTGCCCCTCCCCCCCAGCCCCTGGCAGCCACCCTTCTACTTTCTTTCTTTTTTTTTTTTTGCAGTACGTGGGCCTCTCACTGCTGTGGCCTCTCCCGTTGCGGAGCGCAGGCTCAGCGGCCATGGCTCACGGGCCCAGCTGCTCCGCGGCATGTGGGATCCTCCTGGACCAGGGCACGAACTCGTGTCCCCTGCATTGGCAGGCGGACTCTTAACCACTGTGCCACCAGGGAAGCCCTACCCTTCTACTTTATGTCTCTATGAATTTGCCTACTCTGGTACCTCAGATAAGTGGAATTGTACAATATTTGTCCTTTTGTGTCTGGCTTATTTCCCCTAGCACAATGTCTTCAAGGTTCATCCATGTTGTAGCAGGTGTCAGAATTTCCTGCCGTTTCAAGGCTGAATAATATTCCATTGTATGGATGGACCACATTTTGTCCCTCCATTCATCCGCTGATGGAACTGACTATGTTTTTTAAAATACTTATTTTATTTAGTTATTTATTTGGTTGCACCAAGTCTTGGTTGCAGCAGGCGTGCTCCTTAGTTGCAGCCAGTGAGCTCCTTAGTTGAGGCTCGCCGGCTCCTTAGTTGTTGCGTGTGAACTCTTAGTTGGGGCATGCGTGCGGGATCTAGTTCCCTGACCAGGGATCAAACCTGCGCCCCCTGCATTGGGAGCGTGGAGTCTTAACCACTGCGCCACCAAGGAAGTCCCCTGACTACATTTTTAGGTGCAAGACACACAGAGTTCCCTGGGGACGGTATTCAACACAAATTGTAATCAGCATTTCTGGGATGGGCCTTGGGCCTCTGCAGCAAGTTCTGGACCACTTGCCCTACAAGCCAGGCCAATTCTTCATCCGCTGTGTCCCGTCACACTGGTAAAAATAAGCCACAGCCCCAAGGGCTGGTCTCGGCGAGTGAGTCCCACAGATCTTATAGAAAGCTTTTGAAAAACACAAATTCTCCATTCCCCGCTTTCCAGCCAGTTTTACCCTCCACCCACCACCATCCGACAGCAGGACTGAGTGGGTCTGAGTGGATCTGAGAGCCTCTTGGCCACGGCCAGTCCTCCTTAGCAGGTTGAGTTCTCAACCCCCCATGGGACTCTCCCCTGCTTCATTCACTGCCCCCTACCCTGATACCGTTTTTATCTGTTATATATATTTGACTTCTCTCATTTGGAGTAAGGACTCTGAGGCTAAAAGCCTGTATTCTGTATTCACTCATTCCACAAATATTTATTGAGCGTTACTCGGTGCAAAGCACTGTTCTCTCTGGGTACAGAGGATACAGCCGAGAACAAAAGAGACAAAAACCCTGACTATTAGCTTTCCTGCTGTGGGGGACATGGACCGTAAACAAGGTGGACGAGCACGATTTTGGCTAGAGATACATATTAAGCATGAAAAATAAAGCAGGGGAGAGAGAGAGGAATTTGGGAGGTGATGCTCACCGTTTAGAGAGGGAGGCCAGAGCAGTCACCACCCTCATGGAGGTGACCATGGGGTAGAAACGGGAGGGAAGGGAGGGAGCCGGCCACACGGGGTGTACGTAGGAAGAGCAGCACATGCAAAGGTCCTGAGGCAGGAGCCTGCTGGGTGCTTCGTAGAAGCGTCAAGGAGGCCAGTGTGGTGGGGACAGAGCAAGTGAGGCAGAGGAGGGAAGAAGATGAATCCAGAAAGGCAGCAGTATCAGATCACATAGGGCCCCACAGACCAGCGCTGTCCAATAGAAATACGCCAGCCACGTGTACTTTTCCATTGTCTAGTTGCCATACTAAAAAAAGGCGAAACAGAAGCAGGTGAAATTAACTTTAATATATTTTATGTAACCCAATATATCTGAAATATTATTATTTCAACAGGTGTTCAGATTACTCATGAGACAGTTTACTTTTTTTTGTACTGCAAGGATGGAGGCTCCAGAGGTAGGGGAAGCGGTTGCATTCTAAACAGAGACAAACAGACAGATCTCTAAAATGATTCCTCACATAAGCACCTGGATCCTGAACTAAATGAAACTAGGCACTTTACAGTGTCCTTTTGAGGAAGAGAGGATAACACATTTGCTGAAATACTTACGTATTCAAGAAAATTCCGGGGGCGTTTAGACAGTGAAGTCGTGGTGAAAGAGACACAGAGTTACTCTCCGCTGGCCGCTCAGCACATCGGGACGGTCCCTCTGCCCGGCCTGGTTGGGTCATTACATTTCGCAGGTCGGAGCTGAGGGTCAGAAGCAGGGTCTGTCCCCAGAGTAGGTTAGAACCCAGAAGAGGGAGAGCAGAGCCCCTCTGGCTCCCTTTTGTCCTTGTTTACACAGGCTGTCCCAGGCCTTTGCGGTAGGAAAGACCGTTATCAAAGGAGCCATTTGTCATTCAACACTTGCTTCCCGCTGCCGGGCCCAGGGTCAGCGTCTCAGGGCTCAGTGGGGCTCATTCTGTCCTCACCTCCATCAGATTCATCCAGCATCCAGGCAGGAGACACCAGGATGACTTGTTCATGTTTTCTTGATAATCTAAACAGAATGCTTTTTAAATTTTTTTTTAATATTCGATTTTTAATTTTTTAATCAAAGTATAGTTGATTTACATTTCAGGTGTACAGCAAAGTGATTCAGTCATATATATATTCATATATATAGTCATATACATACATTCTTTTTCAGATTCTTTTCCATTATAGGTTATTACAAGATATTGAGTATAGTTCCCTGTGCTATACAGTAGGTCATTGTTGATTATCTATTTTATATATCTATATGTGTATCTGTTAATCCCAAATTCCGAATTTTTCCCTCCCCCCTTGCCCCTCTGGTAACCATAAGTGTGTTCTCTATGTCTGTGAGTCTATTTCTGTTTGGTAAATAAGTTCATTTGTATCATTTTTTTAGATCCCACCTATAAGTGATATCCCATGATATCTGTCTTTCCCTGTCTGACTTACTTCACTTAGTATGATAATCTCCGGGTCCATCCATGTTGCTGCAAATGGCATTATTTCATTCCTTTCTATGGCTGAGTAATATTCCATTGTCTATATGTACCACGTTTTCTTTATCCCTTCCTCTGTCGATGGACACTTAGGTTGCTTCCACGCCTTGGCTGTTGTAAATAGAGCTGCAATGAACACTGGTGTGCATTTAAGCAGAATGCTTTTGATTTTCCTGCGGTCTGGCCTCCTTCATGCCTTGTCACCATCCCCAGCCCAGCTCAGGAAGCACAGCCAGTGGGGACATTTCCCCTTTGTATGAAAAAATGAAGGTGGGTCCAGCCATTCCTAGAGCTCAGAGTGGCAGAAGGTTAAGACAGAAGCATTGAGTCAGACAGAAACCACGGCTTTCCTGGAGGGCAGGTGTGGGACGGGGACTCTTTCTTTACCAGGTGTGCCTGTAGGTAATGTGGCTGACCCGTTAGCACCTGTGCCCTGTCCCCAGATTTCAGATTCGGTAGGTCTGGGGTGGGACCTCAGGGTCTGCTTTTCTAACAAGCTGCCCTGTGATGCAGGTGCTGCTTGCCCAGGGACCACGCTTTGAGAACCACTGCTGAATGCCATTCCCCTGTGGGAACATCCCACCACTGATGTGTCCGTTCTCATGCTGATGGGCGGCTGGGTTTCTGGTCTTGTACTGTTGCAAACAGTGCTTCTCTAGACAACCTTGCGCGTGTCTTTGGGGGAGAAGCCTTAGAATATGCACATGATCACTTAGATAAGTGCAGTTTCGCGAAGTGGTTGTATTCATTTACATTCTCACCAGTAGTTTACGAGGGTTCCTGTTGCCCACGCCCTCACCAGCACTTGATGTTGCCCATCGTTTTTCTTTCAGACATCCTGGTGAGTGTGCACTAGACTCTCGTGGTGATTTTAGTGTGTTTTTCCCTGATGATGTGCCTTCTCCCCCTCTGTGGGCGGCCTTTGCACCCTCTTCAGTGTCTCTTTAAAGACAGAAGTTCTTAATTTTAATATAGCCCAATTTACCAGCTTTTTTCTTTATGGGTAGCACGTTTGAGTTTTTCTTAAAAGATCTTTGCCTGCTCCAAGCTCCCACATATGGCTATTTTGAAGTAGGCGTCCAACATTCACTCGGAAATGTAAGTTTAAGCGCGATCATCCCCAACCTTTTGGATCCAGAGCTGTCAACCATGGTGTGTGTACTTCTTATCACGTGTGGTCCCCAGGTTTTCCCATTTGTGCTTCATTCACATCTTCTGTGCTCCTATCCTGCTCCCCTCCTTCCCTCTCAGCCCTGGTTCTTCCACGTGGCCTCGTAGAGCTCCAGCAAGAACACGCCCCCTCCAGCTGGCAGCCCCCTCCTCTTAGACCCCTGTTGGGCTGTGGTCCTGGGCTTCCTTTCATGAGCATCCCCTAGGATGACGATGGCGGCGGCCTGCTCCACGGAGCCCAGGGGACACAGCAGCGACCCCAAGATGACCGACTGGCCCACGTGTTCCTGGGTCAGACATGGCCCCGGGGTCTCCTTCTCGGGCAAGGGGGCCTCCCTTTCAGGGAAACACCTCTATGTCTACTGCCAACTAGTTCACTGCTGCCCCATCTGGATGTCTGAAATCCCGAATGTCACGGCTGGATTTTAGAATGGACGTCAACCTCCTAAAGTTGGATTAGGGTCGAATTCAGTTCTCCCCGTTTACATGTGTCCCCAGCCCCCCGGGCCATGGCAGTGTGGGTCCTGGACAGAGCCTGGCCCACACAGGGAGGTGGGTCCAGCACATGTGTGTTTGGAGGGAGGGCGAAGTGTTGGCCAATGAGAGTGCCCAGGTGGATGCCGGTGCTGGGAAGGGGATACTGAGAGGGAAAACCACAGAGAGGTGTCGGGACCAGGGACACACGAGTCAGGTACCGGCACACGTGGCTTGAAAAGGCCCCTTGGAATGTGCTCCATGTACTTAGGACGCACTTTATTATTGCTTGTGAGGGGTTCACCCACAGGAGTCATGTCTTGTTTCTGACACAGGAAGCATCACTCTTTGAAGGGGTAACAGAGTTCCTGAAAACACACTTCCTTCCCTGACAAAGTGGTAGGTGAGAAAATGGCCTGAGTACATTCCCGTTACAGATAATTTTAGATTCCCCCTATTAATGGGCAACCAGAGGTAGGAAACAGAAAATTCACACTTATTTAGGTGTTACTGTGTAAAGCATTAGATGAATTTTCTTCCCTTAGCAGATCTGCCAAGTCGAGTGTTAACACACGTTTGTAACGCACCCATGGATGGGGTGCTTGGGCAGCGGCAAAGAAACCAGCCGGGGTGAGAGCCACGTGGGGCTTGCCCTCTTCACAGGACACCTGGCAGGCGCTTCACCTGAGTCAGACGGCCATCAACCCTGCAAGAGGCCCCTTGGGAGGTAGGACACACGTGTAGAGAGCCGATGCTCAGTGGTACCAGCTGTTTAACCTTCTCATCAGTGGGGAAGCTTGTTCCCAAGTAGCAGTTGTAGGAATCAGCGAGGGCCACCGGGTGGCTTGCCCTGCAGACGTTTATGTCCCACAGTTCTGGAGGCTGGAGGTCCAAGATCAAGGTGAGAGCAGGGCCGGTTTCTCCTGAGGCCTCTCTCCTTGCTTGCAGATGGCCGCCTTCTCCCTGTGTCCTTAGCTGGTCTCTCTCTTCTGTGCACCGTCGTCCTGGTGCTTCTTTGTGTTATAAGAACACCAGGCAGACTGGATTAGGGCCCACCCCAAAGGGCTCATTGTAACTGAATCCCCTCTTTAAAGGCCCCATCTCCAAACACAGCCACGTTCTGAGGCACTGGCGTGGGGCTTCAACATAGGAATGTGACACGATTCAGCAGCCGCTCTCCTGTTTCCTGAGAGTTCAGGCGAGCACGGAGGCAAAGCGCAGGAATCAGGAAGGCATAACCTTTTCTAGACATTATATGCATTTCTACCTCTGTCCAGTAGAGGGCAAACTTTTAAAGTGCTCATTTTAAACCATTAGCCTTGACGTCTAACCCTTTATTGCGTGAATAGTCTCTTTTAAGTAAAAAAAAATGCTCAGAGACAGATAAGACTTGCGCTGTTTATTAACATCACGTATTAACAGTTCAAGTCTCAAAAGGCCATTCGTCCCTTTCTTTGAAAGTTTGGCATGATGAACTAAGATAATTTTCTATTCCTGGGTGAGGATGTCTTGACAATTTAAAAATCAGTTCAAAAAAGAAGCTCTTTGTTCCTATCACCTTTTAGTATAACTCATATAATTTCAGTTTCATGATTTCATCTTCTAAAACCTTACGAGAGTTAAAGAGTCATCATGCTAGAGTGGAAAGACAATGCATTTAAGTCAGTACTGAATTTATTGCTTGTTTCATTTATTTATTTATTTACTTACTTACTTATTTATTTATGGCTGTGTTGGGTCCTCGTTGCTGCGCGCGGGCTTTCCCTAGTTGCGGCGAGCGGGGGCTACTTCATTGCGGTGCACGGGCTTCTCATTGTGGTAGCTTCTCTTGTTGCAGAGCACGGGCTTTAGGTGTGCAGGCTTCAGTAGTTGTGGCACGCAGGCTCAGTAGTTGTGGCTCACGGGCTCTAGAGCGCAGGCTCAGTAG
>NW_021703785.1:71042303-71095528 GCF_005190385.1 Monodon monoceros | reverse complement strand
AGGCTCAGTAGTTGTGGCTCACGGGCTCTAGAGCGCAGGCTCAGTAGCTGTGGTGCACGGGCTTAGTTGCTCCGTGGCATGTGGGATCTTCCCAGACCAGGGATCTAACCTGTGTCCCCTGCATTGGCAGGTGGATTCTTAACCACTGCGCCACTAGGGAAGTCCCTATTGCTTGGTTTATTCAATTATTCATTCGGTCAACAAGCATTTGCTCTTGAATACAAGGCAACGAGCTGGGTGCTGGATTCAAGTCCTGATTTTGCCATTCGGTGGCTGTTAGGACCGTGGGCAAGTCAGACTTTCTGTATTTCCACTTCCTCATTTGTATAAGGGGCCTGATACCGACCTTCAAAGACTTCTTCAGGACTCAGTACAGTTAGGTACTTGGGAAAGTTTGGAAAACTTCAGGATGCAAAGCCCCTGTGAGTTGTTCCACACTTGCCAAGTTTAACCTCCGCCTTGTAGAGCAGTTTTGGGCCGCCTGCTTTTGTATCTCTGGCTGTGTATGCTGGGGCGGGGATCTCACCTGAAACCTGCCGACCGAGACCCTCTGGGGGTCATGCCCAGCACAGTCCGCCTGGTAGGCTCACCAGCTAAAGCTTTTTCAGCTGGATGTCTCAACCTCAGCGCTCCTGCCACGTGGCTGGGTAATTCTCAGCTGTGGGGCTGCCCGGTGCATTGCAGGGGGGTGAGGACCATCCCTAGTCTCCAACCACTAGATGCCAGCACACCCCTCCCCCATTCCCACTCCCCACCCGTGGTGACAGTAACCACATGTCTCCAGACATCACCAGGTGTCCACACTGCCCTGGTGGAGGAGCCCTGACCTGGAAGCACGGAACTTTCACGTTGTCGTCGAGCGGAGCCGCAATCCCACCCAGTTCCTCTTGGGGGCAGCTCGCTCGGTCCAGCCCATGGCATCCACGCTGTCTACATGTCACGTCTAACCTACTCGCGAGCACGGCTACCCTTCATCACATGACCACGTGCCAGCAATGCTTTGCAGAAATGAGCTCTGGGAATGCTTACGGGCCTTATTATGCGTTTATAAGCGAGAAGCCCGACGTCACAGGTGAGTCCGGACCTGCCTCTGAACTCCTGGCTTTCAGCATCTCCACACTGCAGTTAATCACTCCCACCTTGCGTCACTCTCCTAATCCATTGACAGGCTCTTCGAGGGCAGGAGAGGCGCTCTGGAAGCCCGCTGTACCTGCCCACGAGCTGACGCCTGGCAAATACTGTCCGTGGGTTGACTTAGCAGTTTCTCTCTGGGTACTTACCTTTCAAAAACTGTTAGTGAATTAGGGACATTGGTCTCCTGTGGACCCTGTGTGGCTCCCGCTCCTAGAAAGGGTCGTTATCAACGGCAGAATCATTCAGCTATATTTAGGGCGACGGCCTGCATCCTGGGGAGGCTGTGGAAATCTTCAGCTGTTAGGGGTCCCCTGGGGGGCTTTCTTATTGTTTAGTGGGCAAAATGGAAGTAGCATTAAATCTGATGCCAGAGCTTCCATCTCTTGATACTTGGGTACAGAATGTCCGTGTAACACACGTATATCAGGAGAGAAGCTAAGCACCAGTCGGAATTGACTGTCGGCCAGAATGAACAGGCTGAAAAGAGAGTAGACGCTCCAAGAGCTCCAAGGGGGTTAAAGGAGCTGAGAATCAGTGGGGAAAGTTCCACAGTCAGCACAGAGCACCAGAGCTGCAGAGGCTAGAGAGGGGGTGAGCAAAGGGTCCCGGGCCTCAGGGTTCCCATCTGTGCGGTGAGCACGGTGCTGCACCTCCCTGGCGGCTGTGCTGGGACGGTCCCTAAGGGAAGCAGCATCTGTGCATCACTGAACAACGCCGAGCATGCAGTATGGACCTGTGGTGGTTTCTCTTCCCTTCTTTCATCTGCCTTCTCGTGCTGGGTTTTCCCCTTCAGCCCAGGAGGGCCTTCCCCTGTGTTTGTGCCCTGGAAGGAGTGTGTGGGTCAAGCATCCTGTTGCAATGGTGGGAGGGGGTGGAGGGTGTCGGGGGGATGGGCTCTCCCTCCCAGTATGGGGGCTCCTGGGTGCTGGGGCTTGAGGCAGACTCGGGCGGATTGGTGGCGGCAGCTCTTTTCGAAGGAGAGTCCCGGGCCCTGGCCAGCCCAGCAGAGACAATAGACAGGCTGCCTGAGGCCCCGGGGGGCATCCTGGATCCCAGACCCAGTGGCACCGGCTGGACCCCTTCACCGTGGGCACCGAGGTCAGAGGATGGTTCTCCTCTCACCCTGGCTCCCAGCCAGCTGCTTTGTACTTTCAATCACCTTTGCCTGAAGAGCCTTACTTTTTGGGTACTGTTTGAAAATATTTTATCAGTTTACACGTAATCTAGTGCTTATTTTCCTTATCGTTCTAAGTCTTTACATTTTCTTCCAGTCTTTGGTTTATAACTTTATCCATTTTTAACTGCCTTCCAGCCACTGTTTAAAAATTTTCTCTTCTCTTTATTTTGCCTCAACTTTTATCTTTTTTTTTTGTTGCGGTACGCGGGCCTCTCACTGTTGTGGCCCCTCCCGTTGCGGAGCACAGGCTCCAGACGCGCAGGCTCAGAGACCATGGCTCACGGGCCCAGCCGCTCCGCGGCATGTGGGATCTTCCCGGACCGGGGCACGAACCCGCGTCCCCTGCACCGGCAGGCGGACTCTCAACCACTGCGCCACCAGGGAAGCCCCGCAAATGCACCTTAAGTCATCCTGCCCGACCCGCAGATTTCGCCACCGTCGGGCACCGTGCTGTCCAGTAGCGTAGCCGATAAGAGTCTCCATTTCATAGGTTTGTTTGGGGGGGATTAAAGGGATACTCCTCACAAAGACTAGCATATGGTAAATATCCAATAAATGCCAATCAAGACATTGCTGATTTTATTAGTCAAACTGACAGATAAGGAACTGGGAGCTGTGTAATGGGACAGCACAGCCTGTAATCCAGGATCGTGACTTTGTACCGCCTCACCCTGAGTAAGAGGCTAAGGGGTAGAGCTACTGGGGGGCGGGGATTGCAGGGGCACATAATCCAGTTTTTAACAATCCAGTTTTTAACAGTGAATCAAGTCTCACATTGAACACAAGGAGAGGGTTCAATATTTCCCTTTAATCCGTGTCAGCTTTATTGGGTTTGAATCACCACTACCTTCCCGTCTTCCTTTCTCCCAACTCAGCGTGTTTGGCCTTGTGGCCCCAGCCAGTGACACGCTGATTTTAACGTGAAATCTGTCGTCCTGGCAAGTTAAGAGGACATCGGGAGAACAGGCTTCTCACGGAAATGGGCACATAGAAAGGGAACAGCAAGTCCCCAATCAGTGCAGAGGCAGAAGGAAGCAACGTCCTGCTCTCAGTGAGTCGGGGTCTCCCGATGGAGATGGTGGGGGAACCGTCCCTGTGATGCTAATGGATCTGCAGGTATCACCTGTCAGCCTCCATCTCGATCCTCGAGAAACACACGGGAGAGGATGGGAGGACAGAAGGACTGGACACTGAAACCGTCATAGGACTTTTCAAAATGCGGAAACAGTGAGGACCTATTGACCACTAGGCTGAATGTAACACGGTCTCTCTTTGATGATCCAGAGGACCATTTAGTATCGTGCATTGATTCAGGGTCATTGCACAAAACGAAAGTCACTGTGTGCTGGAAACGGACAGATGTTCCCATAAACACATGAACTGTCAACAGTTCACAGCTTCTGGGCAACAGGGGTTGAGTGGTTAATAATCTCTTCTATTTACCGGGCACCCTTCATGCCAGGAGCAGTGCAAAGTGCTGTCCTTACATTTTCTGATTGAATCCTTTCGGCCACCCAAAGAGGTTTGTGTGATGAGGAAATTGAAGAGACCAGATACCTTGTATCCAGCCACACAGGTAAAATGACAACAGCTGAGACTGCAACACAAAAAGTCCCTAATTTAAAAGCAATCGCTCTTAATTGCCGCACTGCACCGCCTAGAAAAGACCAGATGGTTATGATGAGTGAAAAGAAGTGGAGAAAGAGGCAGGTGGGGGGTGGGGGGTGGGCAGGGGTGGGAGCAGGCCAGCAAGGCCTCTGTGAAATTCCTCGCGCACTGGCTTCACTTCCAGGGAAGGCTCTCCACGTTGGAAACGATGATATTCACACAGGACAAACGCTGTTCCACATGAAAATGCCGAGAGCTGCTCTAAACGAAGGGTTCAAGCTCATGTCAGGTGAGAGGGACCTGACTGGATAAAGAAGATCTAGACACTCGCCCTGTTTACCTTGTGGTTATTGTTTCCCATCCGTCCTATTGATACCCATCCTCTGAGACCAACCTAGTATTTATATTCTGTTCAGAAACCCAATCCCCCAACCTCCCCATGGTCTACTTTGGATGACTTATACTTTGTCCGTCACATGCCCTGGCAGGAAGCAAATGGGACCCTCAGGCTAGATGATTGAGGAGAGATGATGGGGCTGTCCACAGAGATTTGGGCAGGGTTGAGGGAAACCAATGAGATTATGGTGAAGGTGTCAAGGCTTCCTGGGTCACCTGCCCTAGAAGGACGGGGAGCAGAGAGCAGATTCCAGGGCCCAGAGGGGGTGCTGTGGGCAAGGTCGCCCAACCTGAGCGGCTTCCACAGGGGGTCAGCAATTATTCCAACTCAGTTCCGTCCCCTGAACCCTGCCAGTGTCACCAGGCAAGACCTGCCATTGTTCCCAGGACCCAGGATGAGGTGGGGAAAGATGGAAATGGAATTGGGTGGGGCTAACAGAAGGACACACAACACAATCCTCTACTCCAAAGAAGAAAAAAGGAAATTAAAAAATTTAAAACCAGAGCAAAAAGAGAAAAGGGATAGGGGCTTCCCCGGCGGTCCAGTGGTTAAGAATCCACCTACCAATGCAGGGGACGTGGGTTTGATCCTGGTCGGGAAACTAAGACCCACCTGCATCGGGGCAACTAAGCCCATGGGCTCTAGGACCTGCACACCACAACTGCTGAGCCTGCTTGCCACAACTGGAGAGCCCGAGTGCCACAACTAAGACCCCAATGCAGCCAAATAAATAAACAAATATAAAAAGAAAAAGAAAAGAAAAAAGGGATACATTTTTTTTTTTAAAGATCAAAACAAAAACCATGGATTGAGAGGTTACAAACAAGCCTTGAGCAGAAAAAATCCCGATGACTATTGGATTGAGCCTGGCACATACCTTATACACATTTTAATTTATTGCCAGTAGTTAAACATTGGGAGATTTTACACAGAAGTCTGGATTTCCTGTTTTCCTTGAACAATTCTAAAATCCTACGCAATGGTCCCACAGCTGGACGGGAGACGGAGACTGAGGTCCCCGCCTGCCCGTCTGCTGTGTCCACTCGCCTTGGGCCCCAGTGGGCAACTCACACCTGCTCAGAGAGGCTGATGGAGCTGAGTGGAAAGCTGAGTCTACGCTTTTGGGAAACCGTTCAGGGCTCTGGCATCATAAAGGTAAGTACACCAATTCATCAGAAGAGGAAAGTCTTTCCAGTTCCAGTTTCTGAAAGACACAGCAACTCCTTTTTCTCCTGCAGCGTTTGACGCCCACAAGAAGCTCACCCTCAGAGGAGGGAAGGGAGATGGGGAGTGACAGCAGAGGAAGGGACTGTCAACTCATGCTGCAGACTTTCCTGCTCTCAGGGTCTCGGGGCTGCTCGAGACCCTTCCACGCTCCGCACGGCCCCTGGAGCAAGGGTCCTCAGCAGGGGGAGGTTTTCCACCCCCCAACAACCAGGGGGCCATTTGTCAATGTCTGGAGACACTTCTTTTTTTTTGCGGTACGCGGGCCTCTCACCGTTGTGGCCTCTCCTGTTGTGGAGCGCAGGCTCAGGACGCACAGGCTCAGCGGCCATGGCTCACGGGCCCAGCCGCTCCGCGGCATGTGGAATCCTCCCGGACCGGGGCACGAACCCACATCCCCTGCATCGGCAGGTGGACTCTCAACCACTGCACCACCAGGGAAGCTGTGGAGACACTTCTGATGGTCATGACTGGGGAGATGCTGCTGGCTTCTTGTGGGCGTGAGCCAGAGATACTGGTGAGCATCCCTCAAGGTACAGGACGGCCACCTGCCCTGCCCCACAATACACTCATCCAGCCCCAGATGTCAGTAGTGCCAAAGCCGAGAAGCCCTGCTCTAGAATAAAGTCCAGATTCATTCATTGCACTTTCAAGCTCTCCAGTGCCTGACCGGCTTGTCATCAGACCCCTCCTCCCTCACCTCCGCCCCCCTCTACTCCCGGCCCACACTTTGCTCTGCTGCCCACTCCTTCCGTGCTCTCTCCTACGTCGGGGACTTTGCATATGCTGTTCCTTCTGCCTGGAGCACAAACACACCACCTTCATCTGCTCAGGGACAGTCTACAACCCTCAAGTGTTACCTTAGGTATCACAGCAGTTCCTTTGGGGTGCTCCTACGGCATCTCCAGGCTACTAATAATCACCCTCCATTGTCACCTCTGGACTAAATCTCACCTACTGTGTCTGCAGTACCTGTACCTGATGGCCACTCAACACTGTTGGATGAATACATGGCCACACCCTCATCTCTAACCATCTTACAGAAACCAAGCTCAAGTCCTATAGGGCTCGAGTTTTGTCTCTAACATCACCAGGAGGAAACAAGCAGCTCCTGGGAGGAAGTGAATGAGTTTGAAAGATTCACTAGGTCACTTCCCAGAAGGAGCGGGCTCTGGCACGAGCCTGCAATTCCCCCTCTCACGAGAAAATATTTGTTTTATAAGTTGTTCCAACTTGGCTTTGAAAACCCAAGAATGCACGCAAGTTAATTACCACTTGGCATTAGTCAGCCTGGATTCACAGAAGTCCTCGCTCTTACATATTTATGAAGAAAGCCATTGACCCGCATTTTTCTAGACAGGGCAATTTCAGACACTTCCCGTCTCCAAGAAGTCATTGCTAATATCGAATTCCAATAGTAGATGACACTGTGGCTGATAGCCAGTAAAAGACGCTTTAAACCCCAATCCTCCCTTGATAGCCCAGCAACTTGTGAGCAACCTAACAGGCAGAGGAATTCATTGAACTCAGAAGCCTGTTTCTTTTCTGGTGAGGAAGGATGATGGCCCTGAAGGAACCACCTTTGGAACCAAAGTTGCTTACATTCATTCGCCCTGTGCTCACAGCGGAATGTTATTTTTCCAGAAGACCTGAAACTGTACCTGAAGTGACAGGGGGAACTGCTTGAAGGCAGTTGCTTTCTCCAGCGGAAAGGCAGATGAGCCAGCAGGGCAGGCTGGGGCTGCTGGCATCCCTGCCTGGTGCCAGTCGGACCTCAGGTCCTTGGAGACAAGAGAGCCGCTGGGTTGAGCGTGGTCCCTAGAATTAAGTCCATTGTGCAATTAACAATCGGTGTCGCAGACTCATGGGCTGTCCCAGCTCCAAAACAACTTGGAGGCCACATCATCCACCACTCTACACAATGTGTTTCATAGATGAGCACCCCAAACCCCGCAGGCCTGAGTGATGTCCCCTGGGTTACACGGGATGTCAGAGGCAGAGAGGGGACCAGTAACCAGTCTGTTACCCTCCCACCCTGCCACCCCCCAGCACTGCCCTGAGGACAGAGCCCTGCACACTCGGGGCTTAGGCAACCAGCCCTGGTTTTAAGTGTCTGTCTTAGTCTGTCTGGGCAGCTATAACAAAATTACTAGGTGACGTAAACAACAGACATTTATTTTTCACAGCCTGGAGGCTGGGAAGCCCAAGATCAAGGCACCCACACATCCAGTGTCTGGTGAGAGCCTGTTCCCCGGGTCGCCAATGGCCACCTTCTCCCTGTGACCCCACCTCTCTGGGACCTCTTTTATAAGGGCACTAATCCCATTCACGAGGGCTCCCTCCTCATGACCTTATCACTTCCCAAAGGCCCCACCTCCTCACATCATCACCCTGGGGGTTGGGATCCAGCCTAAGAATGTTGTCAGGGCACAACGTCCAGTCCCCAGCACAGGTGCAGGAGGGAACTTGGCCACACGGATGCTCAGCAGGAGACACTTAGGCACCTCCCAGGGCTGGCTCTGCATCCTCCCTGCTTCCCACCCGCCCTTCTCTTCTCCTGAATCAAAGACAGAAAAGCAAAGCGCAGGAAGGCTTCCAGCATCGCAGACAGCGCTGTGATGGCCTGTAAGTCACCAGGCTGCCTGAAGTTCCTGGCGCCTTCAAGTCCTGTGTCCAGCCCATCCTGCCTGCCTCTTTCAGACAGTGTGACCCGTGCCATGTTCTCTTGCCAAAATAAATACCTGTGAAGGGAACAGTGTCAAGGGGCCTAAGAGGCCTTTTTTTTTTTTTTTGTGGGGAGGGAGAGTCAGACACCCCTGGATGAAGGGCCAGACTAGGCGAGAGGAACAGAGCTGGTGGGTTTCCATTCTTAGAGGCACAAACGGTGTGACAGCTGGTCCCCAGTCTCCATGACCGTGTTTATTTCCACGGGCGGTGAGGGAAGGAACTCCTAAGTAATTAGAACCATCCCTGGTGTTGGGACTGTAGGGGATGAGCTTTCCTGCAGCCCAGCTTTTCTACCCAGTGCTTGGGGCGGGGGGAGAGGCATGAGGTCTGGGAGGATGGTGCCGGGCAGGGGAAGGGTGATGCGATCCCCAGGCCTTCCCGGGTCTGGAGGCAAAACTCCACCCCTCACGGCAATCCTGTCCTTCATCAATTATGCTGACACTCATTAAAATGGGCTCTTGATAATAAAGTGGGGGAGGGCTAAACAGGGAGATGGACCCACAGGGTGTATCAATCCCGCTTCCTCTGCAACTTGACGTGAAATATAGATGATGGACCTCAGGGAGTTAAGAGAGAAAAGGCCATGTTCACCCTCATTCCATTTACTAGTCAGACGGGAGGGCCGACGAGAACCTGCTCCAACTCGGAGCCAAGAAGCGTGGTTCCCAGGTTTGTTGAATTCTGCCTCATCGTTAGCTTCCCTAAGAATATTTGCTTTCTAAAAACTTTTTAAAAAATAGGGCTTCCCTGGTGGCGCAGTGGTTGAGAGTCCGCCTGCCGATGCAGGGGACGCGGGTTCGTGCCCCGGTCCGGGAAGATCCCACATGCCGCGGAGCGGCTGGGCCCGTGAGCCATGGCCGCTGAGCCTGCGCGTCTGGAGCCTGTGCTCCGCAACAGGAGAGGCCACAACAGTGAGAGGCCCGGCTACCGCAAAAAAGAAAAAAAATAATAATAACAATTATTTTAGGGCTTCCTTGGAGATGGGTAACTTGATTTTCTCGAAAACCAGCTTAGTCTATTTGGTCCTTGGTAAAAAGGTCAATCTCTTCCCCAATCCAGTGTGCAAGTAATCTGGGAATTCACCTAAGTAAATAATCCTAAATCCTGAAAACTCTACGTTCACGACTGTGCTTATTATAGCACTGCTTACTAGCATGAAAGAACAGTGAACACTTTAAATGCTTAGTGACAGGAGAATGGTTACATAAATCCTGTAAATCCCCTGTAAGGAATATTATTCAGCCATTACAAAAGACAAGAAGATGGTAAATTCATGGGAAAAAATTAGGATGTAAAATTGATAGTATTCGTGTACTCGATAGAGACGGAAAAACACCTGCCGTCAAATTTGCTACAATATAACAGTGATGGCAGAAGGGCGGCAGGACCATGGATGATTTCTTTCTCTTCTAAATTTTTCGTTCCATAATTAAAATTTTATTTATTTGGCCTCTTGGATTGCGGGATCTTAGTTCCCCAACCAGGGACCGAACCCGGGCCCTCGGCCGTGAAGGGGGAGAGCACTAACCACTGGACCACTGGGGAATTCCCATATCAGTTCCATAATTAAATTTTTATAACAGAACATATGAATATAACTTTCCAAAGGAAAAATATTCCATTGACCGCCTAAGACAGTTAGCTCTCCCAGACCTGGGAGGCAGCTACCTGACTTGAAAGGAAGCCAAGTGTAGAGGACTTGGTGGTTTAGTGATTCAGCGGGAGTCTCCCAGGAGTCCACCAGTGGGAAGTAGTCACTGTGACAGCTGCCGCTTGTTAGTTGGTGTTAATAAAGTGTGGTTTCTAGAACTCTTGCTGTTCTCTGTGCTGGCCGGTAGCATGCAGAGTCTCCCATCCAGAACCACGTGTTAAGACAACCAGAAAGTACCTAGGAGTACTTTCAGGGCAGTGAGGGATCTGAGATGGGGCAGCTGAAGTTGGAGCTGGGTGTGCAGAGCTGGGGAAAGAGATGCCACGGCCAGCTGGTTGTCCTCAGATGTTTGGGAAACTGGAACCTTGTTTTGTTCTTAACATCGAATCCCTCCTTCCTGGGGAGTTGATATCTTTATCCAGGAGTGATCGAGGAGAAGTCACTGCTCTTATCTGTTGCCCTGGTTTTGATGCTCTATGTGCCGTGTGCTCTTTCATACCAGTGCCAGCCCGCAGTGGGACCTAACTCCCTTCTATCAGCGTGGATTTGCCAATCATAGACAGAACTCTTCCTTTGTAATTGCTTAAATTCAGATATTAACTATGCAGCTCTCGGCATTATTTCAATAGATACAGTTGCTGCCCTTCCTACTGTGCTACTGCACAGATCCTCGCTGTGCTAGAATCCGTCATTCATTCACGCTGCAGGTATTTTCATGAGTGCTCACCACATGCCAGCCCTGGATAGGCACTGGAGTGCTGCATTCCCCAAAAGAGACCACGTCTTTGCCCTCAGTAAGCTTAAGTTCTAGTGAGACAGGGAGAGCTAACGTTTACTAGGTATGTGAATGTATTAACTTGTTCAATCCTTATCCCAACCCTACTGGATAAGTACTACTAGTATCCCCATTTTAGAGATGAGGAAATGGAGGCACATAAATGTTGAGCAACCCATCCAGATAGAATGAGGGTCCTCCCTCTTCCCCATGGGCTAGATGTGCCTCTGTGGGGTGAGATTCCGGAGGCCCGTGCTTCTCCTTCTCCTGCCTGGAAATTATTTCTCTCAGACCGCAGTGAGGTAAGAGGTGTCAGAAAGACCGGGGTGTGAAAAGAATGACTTCAAAGTTGAGTACTACTTGGAAATTGATTACCTCTAAATGACTTTCTGTGTCGCATGATCATAGGGACTCAGCATAATAGCCTCAGGCTTCCTTGGGCCAGCTTGTGAGAATATCAGTTACCTTTTTTCAAGTACACGAAAATATAGGATTTCTTTTCTTTTTAAAAAATTTATTATTATTATTTTTTATCTTTTTGGCCACACCACGCAGCACGCGGGATCTTAGTTTCCCAACCAGGGATCGAGCCCGTGCCTCCTGCACTGGAAGCTCGGAGTCTTAACCACTGGACCTCCAGGGAAGTCCCAAGGATTTCTTTTCGAGTGAAATGTTTTCTTACATGGACCATAGTTGGGGAAATATTGTCTTAACTAACAGGGATAATAGCTAAACGCAAGGAATCAGCACCGTGATCAAAGGGCCCCTGCTGCATACAAACCAGGAGAACGTGGGCAGCTGCCTACAGAGGCTAGAGGGGATTCGAACATGCCAATGAGGAAAGCTGAATTTTCAGTGACAGTGTAGATTTCATGATAACCGTTGTTACACTTATTAATTCAATTACTAACTTTTTAAGGACATGAAGCTAGTAGGAAATGCTGGATGCCCTGTTAATATTACGTTGCCTGCAACATTTTGATGGTTTTCTGATACACACCCAGTCTGAGATTTTGGAAAAAAATCCATAATGAGGAAGACAAGTTTTTCCCTAGCCTTTGGTTTCAAACTAAGCAAGAAGGCTTCCTATTTAGGGCACTCCTATAGAGCTACTTTTCTCTTAAGGTTTATATACATTCCTTTGTTTTAAAAATGAATTTATTTTTTTACATTAACCTCATATTTCTTGCATGCCTACTACGTGTCGGGCATTTTTCTGGGCACTAGGGATCAGAGATCAATAAGGCAGACAAAACCCCTCATGGGGTTTATATACTGGGGAGGGGGGAAGATGGCCAGTAAAAAGAATATGAGTGAGTGTGTAATGCGGTGTCGTTGATAGTAACCACTCTGGAGGAAAAGTGGTTACACTTTGGAGAGCGTGAAGCATTAAAGGTGGTTGTAGATGGGTCACCAGTGTCTCTGGGGAAGTGACACCCTGTAAGTTTGAGTGACAACAACATAAGGTTCACACTGGACAGGCACCAAAGCCATTTCCATGCAAGCCGTGTGACCTTGGGCATCTTACAGAGCACCTCTCTTTTCTAATCACGAAAATGGAGATAGTAATAGTATCTACAAATTTTGAACTCTCCTACTTTCCTTGCCTACCAGTTTTTCTTATATATTTTTTAAACAGACAGCAAATGGTGAACATGGGCTTTTCCAAATAATTTTTCTGAATTATCCCAACCGAACTTATCCAGTTGGGTATGTGAATGCAACTCTCACAAAAGGTATCACAGTCGGTTCACATTTTGATGTACATGTAATTCATCGTTTTATATATATAAATATATATAAGCTTTTAATTTTGAAATGATTATAAACCTCCATGAAGTTGCAGGAACAGGACAGAGTCCCGTGTACCCTTCACCCAGCTTCCCCGTGGCGACAATCATTAGCTTAAAGTGCTCATGGCGGCAGGAGCTGTGGGCGTCAGGGGCATGGGGGCGGTCTTCTGTGGTTCAGTCATGTCCTATATTGGGACCCGGCGATGGTTCCGCGAGCATTTGCCCTTTAGGTGTCAAACTATACACATCAGCTTTGTGTCTCTTCCAGTCAGTTCTGTTCTGCAGTCTGTTCAGGGTTAGCAGAGAGAGCGTGAGGGCGCAGGAATGAAACCTCCTGCTGATGTTTTCTCCATTCCCCCATGAGGCCACTAAAATGACAATAAAGAAACTGTTTGAAGTATAAACTCACAAGGAGAAAAAAATGAGAGAGCAGATGACAGAGTATTTCAACAAATATTTGGAAGATGAAATGAGTGGAAACCAATTTAGCAGAGTGGGAAGCCTGACACCTCACCATAACCCCCCCCCACCCCCCCACCCAATGAAGGCAGGAGGGAACTAGGACAGGTTGGGAGATGCAAAAGACCCGTAAAAATAGTTACCTGTAGAGGAAAGGGGGATGGGTGGGAAAAGAAGGAGCCGAGGTAAGGCGTCTCAAAATACACACCTTTCTACAAGTGTTTGGATTTTTTTATCACTGATTTTTTCTTTTTTTTAATCGAAGTGTGGTTGATTTATAACATTATATTAGTTTCAGGTGTACAGCATAGTGATTCAACATTTTTTTATATTATACTCCATTTAAAGTTATTACAAAATAATGGTTCTATTTCTTTGTGCTGTACACTATATTTGGTTGCTTCTTTATTTCGTTCACAGTAGTTTGTGTCTCTTAATCCCCTACCCCTTATCTTGCCCTCCCCCCTTCCTGCTCCCCACTGTTAACCACTGGTTTGTTCCCTATGTCTGTGAGTCTGTTTCTGTTCTGCTATATTCATTTATTTGTTTCATTTTTTTAGATTCCACATACAAGTGATAACATAGAGTATTTGTTTTTCTCCATCTGACTTATTTGCTAAACATAATACACTCTAGGTCCAGCCAAACAAGTGTCTGGATTTTGATACAGGTTAAGTGGTCATCTATTCACAAAATGAAGGCGAGGGAGACGGGGTGCAGGGCAGGTGAAGCAGCCGGTGATTCCTGCCGCGGGGCCGCCTGCCAGGTGGGTGGGGGACAGGCCCCCGCCGCCCTGCGCCTCGCTCTCCGCAGAGCCAGGGGTCTCAGGGACGGGCCCCGGGAGCGGGTGAGGTGACTCTGAGCGCAGTGGACCACGGGAGCGCGCGGACATGAGACCCTCTACGGCCTCCTTCCCCACCTGGGGGGCCGTTCATGCCCCCCACCACAGCTGGCCCAGCGGAGGGCTTCTCTCCAGGAGAAAAGGGCTGTAGAAGCGACAGAGTCCCAGCTCAGTAAGACGGCCAGCGTGCAAGGGGGCCACTGTGACCGCGGGCTCTGCATCGCTGCGCAGACCCACCCGCCACCTGGGCACGCCTCCAAGCCGCTGCACACAGGCAGGCGGGAGATGCTCGGGGGCTGAGTCCGGTCCTCCCGCAGCCCTGCCCACCCACGCTTCTTCATCCACTCTTCCTAACGTGAGCCTTCCAAACAGTGTCTAGTTTCCCTCCTTGTCTTTGGGGTTAATTAATATTTTTAATAATTAAACTATCTTTTAGAGTGGTCTTAGATTTACAGCTAGATTGAGCAGGAGATGCAGAGATTTCCCATATACCTCCTGCCCCACGTAGGCAGCGTCCCCCGCCCCCCAATAAACATCCCCACGGGAGGGGTGCATTTGTTCCAGTCAATCCATGAACCCACATTCACACATCCTCATCCCCCAGAGCCCACAGATTACACCAGGGATCACTCGTGGCGGTGTACATTCTCTGGTTTGGACAAATGTGTAATGACATGTATTCATCAATATGGTATCATGCAGAATATTCTCACTGCTCTAAAAATCCCCTGTGCTCTGTCTGTTCCTCTCTCTCCTCCCCCAATCCTTTTACTTCTGATCCTTTTACTTCTTCATAGATTTCCCTTTTCCAGAATGTCATATACTTGGAATCTTTGTTAATACTTAGCAGGGTGTGGGAGAAAAAGGAGATTAAAAAGTTGGTGTTGGGACTTCCCTGGTGGTGCAGTGGTTAACAATCCGCCTGCCAATGCAGGGGACACGGGTTCGAGCCCTGGTCCGGGAAGATCCCACATGCTGCAGAGCAACTAAGCCCACGAGCCACAACTACTGAGCCTGTGCTCTAGAGCCTGCGAGCCACAACTACTGAGCCTGTGAGCCACAACTACTGAGCCCGCGTGCCTAGAGCCCAGGCTCCGCAACAAGAGAAGCCACCGCAATGAGAAGCCCGCGCAGTGCAACGAAGAGTAGCCCCTGTTTGCCACAACTAGAGAAAGCCGGCATGTAGCAAGGAAGACCCAATGCAGCGAAAAATAATAAATAAATAAACTTATAAAAAATATAAAAAGTTGGTGTTTAATATGTCACGTTTAATCATTAATCATTAGAGAAATGCAAATCAAAACTACAATGAGATAGCATCTCACACCAGTCAGAATGGCCATCATAAAAAAATCTAGAAACAATAAATGCTGGAGAAGGTGTGGAGAAAAGGGAACGCTCTTGCACTGCTGGTGGGAATGTGAATTGGTACAGCCACTATGGAGAACAGTATGGAGGTTCCTTAAAAAACTAAAACTAGAACTACCATACGACCCAGCAATCCCACTACTGGGCATATACCCTGAGAAAACCAGAATTCAAAACGAGTCATGTACCAAGATGTTGATTGCAGCTCTATTTACAATAGCCCGGAGATGGAAACAACCTGGGTGTCCATCGTCGCATGAATGGATAAAGAAGATGTGGCACATATATGCATTGGAATATTACTCAGCCATAAAAAGAAACGAAATTGAGCTATTTGTAATGAGGTGGATAGACCTAGAGTCTGTCATACAGAGTGAAGTAAGTCAGAAAGAGAGAGACAAATACCGTATGCTAACACATATATATGGAATTTAAGGGAAAAAATGTCATGAAGAACCTAGGGGTAAGACAGGAATAAAGACACAGACCTACTAGAGAATGGACTTGAGGATATGGGGAGGGGGAAGGGTAAGCTGGGATGAAGTGAGAGAGAGGCATGGATATATATACACTACCAAACGTAAAATAGATAGCTAGAGGGAAGCAGCCGCATAGCACAGGGAGATCAGCTCGGTGCTTTGTGACCACCTAGAGGGGTGGAATAGGGAGGGTGGGAGGGAGGGAGACGCAAGAGGGAAGAGATATGGGAACATATGTATATGTATAACTGATTCACCTTGTTATAAAGCAGAAACTAACACACCATTGTAAAGCAATTATACTCCAGTAAAGATGTAAAAAAATATATGTCACGTTTAAATGGAAGGTAAGTGAACCCCATTTTTCTAATTCTTCTTTTAAAATTGAAAATGAATTCCCTAGGAAGAAAAAAAGTCTTCTGTAGGTTAAATTCAAAACCTGCGGGAGAGGGTTGGATATGGACAGACCCAGGGCCTCTGGAGCTTTCAGCCCTGGGGCCTTCAGCAGTGCTTTTGGAGATGGGCAGGGTCCACCCTCGGGGTGGTCACAGCCTCCGGCAGAAGCAGGTCAGGCCAGAGTATCGTGCCCCCATCCACGTTCAAAACCCTGTTATATATTAAATTGTGTCCCCCAAAAAAGAAATGTTTGAGTCCTAAACCCCCAGGACCTCAGAATGTGACCTTGTTTGGAGACAAGGCCTTTATGGAGGCGATCAAGTTAAAATGAGGCCATGAGGGTGTGCTCCAATCCAGCGTGACTGTGTCCTCTTGAAGGTGGGAAATTTGGACCCGGACACACACACACACAGAGGGAAGATGACCTGAAGACACAGGGAGAAGACGGGCACCTACAGGTCAAGAAGCCCTGAGGCCACCGGCAGCCCAAGGAGGGGATGCGTCCTGGAACGGACTCTTTCCCACGGGTTTCAGAGGGAGAGAGGCCCTGCTGACCCCTTGATCTTACACTTCTGGCCTCCAGGACTGTGAGACAGTAAATTTCTCTTGTTCTCAGCTGCCCAGCTTGTGGTACTTTGCTCTGGCAGCCCTGGGAATCTAAAGAAACTCCTACAGGTGGAAATTCCACATGATGAATTTCCTAAAACTAGGTTTGTTAGTTTCTGGTTTGAAGAGACTGAGATTAAAGAGGGGTTTGTTCTGCTTTGTTTGAATGGCATTGGCTTTTCAAATACAAACACTGACCCAGACAGCACCCACCCCAGCCAATCTGGACAATTTCTTACCATTTCGGCTAAAGCAGGGGTTTTCCCCTCTTTGGGAAAAGGGAAAAGAAAACGACAAGTAGTTAAATATCCAGGTCTGTCTTCTCCTGGGCTTTGAAGATGAAGAAAAGCAGCTTAATTGGCTCTGGCCTGTGTTGGGGGTGATTTGACATTCTTTTTAAAAATAGATAGCCGGGAACATTGTCTCATATTGAAACGCAGCTCCCTCAGTCTCTAGTTTTAAAGGCACCCCCTGCTTCCTGAGTGTCCCCCGGGTGTATTCATCTACTCTCCAGGACCAGCTGGAGACTCAGGTTGGCCTCCCCTCTGCTTACTCTCTGCCAGTGCCTTCTGTTTCTCTCCATCATTTTTAGAATTTTCCCCCTTTCAAGATCGCTCTGATACAGCACAGGGAACTCTGCTCAGTATTCTGTAATAACCTATGTGGGAAAAGAATCTGAAAAAGAATAGACATATGTATATGTATAACTGGATCACTTTGCTGTACACCTGAATCTAACACAACATTGTAAATCAACCACACTCCTGTATAACATAAAAAATTTTTAAATATTTTAACATTTGGGTGAAAGGTACATGAAAAATCCTTGTATTATTCTTGCAACTTTTCTGTGTAAGTGTGAAATTTATTTCAAAATAAACATAAAAAAAAAAAAAGATCTACCTGAATCCCCAGGAAGTTTGGAAGAGAACAATGCACTGCTCTGTCTTAACCACACTGTCCCTAAGTCCTGTCTCCACCTCGGCTGGAGGGCACCTAGGTTCTCTTCCACTCCCCTCCTCAACACCCCGCCCCCCGCCCCTGCCCAAGCCGCAGGCAAATCCCTGTCTCTGAGGCTCCCTCCAAAGGCTCAGAGCTGCCCCGGGAAAGGCCGCAGACCTCCCTGTAGTCCAGTCCTGCTAAAGCATGTTTTTCCACACCATCAGAGTCTGATTGCCCTGGCTTTGCAATTCATGGCATTTATTCCAAACCATCTCCGGAGGCTTTAGGGGAGCATTACCCTGGAATTTGAAGAGGAAGGGGACATTTTGAAACCTCCTTAGCTCTCGGTGTGTTTTCTATTAGAAACCCTAGGCCATAAAATTGCCTTATTTGGGTATTTTTTAAACGCCAAGTTCTTCTATGCCCTGATAGCTTTCAGACCACGGCTCTGTGTACACAGTTGAATTGTACTCTGATGGAACATAGGAATGATTATACGACCAGATCTGTTTATAACAAAAGACCCCCAAAGACATGTCCTTTTCACCTCAGCTTAATTTAAGGCTGTCCCAGAAGCTTCTGGAAATAGGGTCTATCTGCTGGGCTTAGGCACTTGACCCAAATGGCGAGACTGAGGGCTTGTGGGCACATTTAAAATTCTTGGGTTCTTTCACAGGAGATGCTAATACTTCGAAACATGGCATCCTTTGTAAAGGTTTGTGTTAAAGGGAAGGCGGTATATAAGGAAACAGTCAGAGTAACAATACCGTTATCACAAATTACAGACCTCTTTGGAATTGTGTTTGATGTGAAATTATAGTCTGTCTCCAACTTCCTTTTTGCAGCTGGGAGTTGTTTACTATTGAACCATGCAACCTTAAATTACAGAGAAGATGGGAAAAAAATCCTTGTTCGGGCATAGTCTGTACTCATCTTTGAAGATATCTTGAATTGAGCATCACATAACATTCCTGTTAGTTATGATATAGGTTAATTCTAACTACTTCCTGGTTGCTTGGGTAGTTTTGAAAGTGGTGTATGTTCATATATAAGAAAAATCTGGAAATTCCGGAAAAACTTCAAAGCTGAAATAAAATGGCAGTGATCTGAAAACTAAAATCAAGGTTTTAACCTTTAAAAAAAAAAAAATCAACGTCATTGTTAATTTCCCTTCAGACTTTACCCGGGATCTGGCAAAAGAAAACTGCTAAAAGGTCAGCCAGATTGCAGTTGGGCAGAAAATCTTCTGTAGACTCTATTATTACAACCGACTAGCACTATTTGGAAATCAGACATAAATAACGCCAAGGAGTTAAGGAGGTGGGAAGGACTTGGCCATCTCGCAGTGCCCGCCCCGGACCCTGGCTGCTGTGGGGGCCCAGTGGGCACCACTTCCATCACCCAACAGGTGGCGGCCCTTGGAAAAGCATCTTCATTTTGGAGGTTTCTGCTCCCTTTTCTGTAAAAAGAGATGATCTTTAAGGTTCCTTCCAGTTCTAAAAAGTTCTGTTTCTAGGCCAATTTCTGATTCATTAGCTGACATTGGGTGCTCATAGGAAGTCTTCAAGGAGGAACCGAAAGTTCATCAGCGTCATGAAAATTTGATTCAAGAGTTCCCAGGTATTCTGGGCTAGAAACTGATGCCTTCAAGGAAACTTAAATCAATCAGTTGTTCTCAAGCAGGCGAGGATGGCTCCTGCTCTTACGGGACACAGTAAACATTGAGTCATTGACAGGCTAAGTGGACGAATGGATGGACGGACGGATGGTTCTTGAAGTTAAAAGACGGAGAGGCAGGAAAGGGCTGAGGAGTGTTTAGAAAGGCAGAAACATGTCTGGAGAAGCTCCATCGTTTTCCTCTCTGACTTCTGATCCAACAGCCTCCTAAAGGCTCTCTTCATCCAGGTTCACCCCAATAGGAGCCACGAGACCAGTTAGCATCCCTGCTCAAAAGCTTTCCAGGGCCCTGCATTGTGTGTAAGGTAGAGCCCTGTTGCTTTGTCTGACGTGCCAGAACGTGTCCTGGCCAAACTGTCCACGTGAGTCTTCTACTTTCCTCCAGGCCTGTCAGAACACTGTCCTCAGACCCCTCCCCGCCAGTGCGCCCGTGCCTGTGTGCTTATGCTTTTCCCAGGCCTGCAAAGTCCTCGGTCCTCCCCCACCCACCAGCCTCGGGGGGCTGATGTGTGCACCCTGTTCACCTTCTCACTGCCCCTGGCCTTCCTGGATTTCACTCATCCACGTGTGAAATGGTGATTATCCCCCCAATCCCCACTAGACGATAAGCAGCTTGAGGGTTAAGTATTCCATGTAATATTCCCTTCCCCACAGTACACAGCATTGTCTGATTAATAGAAAGCTTTGTTGCCGTCAGTGAGATTTCAGAGGCGCTTGTAGATTTACAGAGTCATTTCAGATAAATTTTATTAAAGTGAAGGGAGGCTGCCTTTCTGAAGGCTATATAAAAATAGACTTTTAACATCAGAATTCCTATCTGAGTAATAAATTGAATTACATATTGGGATTAAAAAAAGAGGTGATATTGGTTTTTCATTTCTTCTGCTCTCTGTTTCCAGGCAACATTGAACTTGTCAAATAAAAAAGTCTAAACAGGGCTTCCCTGGTGGCGCAGTGGTTGAGAGTCCGCCTGCCGATGCAGGGGACGCGGGTTTGTGCCCCGGTCCGGGAAGATCCCACATGCCGCGGAGCGGCTGGGCCCGTGAGCCATGGCCGCGCTGAGCCTGCGCGTCCGGAGCCTGTGCTCCGCAACGGGAGGGGCCACAACAGTGAGAGGCCCGCGTACCGCAAAAGTCTAAACAGAAGGCTTTGAGATGTATGAAGCCCTCTTTTCTCATATTAGGGTTTTCTCGTTTTGTTTCGTTTGGAGTGATTTAAGGAAGAAAACTTGGTGTTGAAAAGAACATAGGATTCGGAGTCACGTACTCTGAATAACTCAGATCCTGAGTTCATTGCTGCGAGGTTGGGAAAAGTCATTGACCCTTACTGAGCTTTGGTTTCTCTGTCTCTGAATTGGTCGTGATCAGCCACCCAGGCTACCTCACGCTGATGCAATATGTGTGTGATATGACTGCAACGTTGACCAAATGATAAAGATGCCGTTGATGACGATCGTGATTGTCACCATCCCAGGAAGCACTACACAAAGCTCAGGGAAGGAGAGGCGGCCCTTGGAATCTCTGCCTGGCCAGGCCTTCAGGAGCATCACAGTTGCTCCCGTTGGCAGCCCCTGCCCGGGGCACAACCCTGCATCCCGGGGTCACCTTCCCGCAGCCAGAGTTAGAATCAGCTTGGCTGTACCTTCTTGCCTTCCACCTCCTTAATCCTTGGCCAACACGCTCACTCCAACCCACCACCCACTTTGGCCCTTGGCCTCTGGAATACACCCTTTTCCAGCCACTGGGACCAATTTGGGGTGACAGCGAGAATGGCGGGCGGTTCCAGCCCGATTCTGGGCTAAATCAGAGAGAGGTCCTTGCCGTTTGTCCTGTGCTTGGTTTTGAGCCCTGATACACCCCAGCTCTGTATGTGGCCTTTCGGTTCCTGTTAACACAGGGAGAGAACAGCTCTCCTTCCTGTGCACACGGTGAGGCCTCTTCATCCCTTGTCTGTGTTGGCGCAGCACAAGATCAGGACAGAAGAAATGTGAGAGCCATGGAGAGCCCCTGAGGCTGTGAGCTTCCACTCACCCCTCGGGCCTTCAGACTGAGGATCACCAGGAGAGATTTTTAAACATTTTATTGGAGTTGGGTCGATTTCCAATGTTGTGTTAATTTCTGCTGTACAGCACAGTGGCTCAGTTATACATATACATCCATTCTTGTTTTAATATTCTTTTCCATTATGGTTTACCCCAGGATACTGATTATAGTTCCAGGAGAGAATTTCTAAATGAAAGGAAGGAGAGCTGGATTTATTAGAAAGCTTTCTCCTCCTTGCAAGGTAGAAGGAGCCTTTATCTCCCCACAGAATACGCCATTTCAGAAGAAAGCTAAACCGTTTTCTACTCTGACAAAATAAAATGTTCCTTTGTCAGGAATGGGAAAACCTCAGATGAGGCCCTTCCCTGCCAGATGTGAGGGTGATTTCTGTATTTTCTGTCCACTTTTAAGTCAGTTCATATCCCTCGCACATTTTGAGAGCAACAGTGGAGATCTCTTCTGAAGAGAGATTTTTCAAATGGTATCTTAAGCCCTCAAGGCCGGCTCCCGAGGCGGACTGGACAGCACCTCTGGGTTACGGCTGGACAGCATTCTTCTGGAAGGTTGTGTTATCCTAAAGCATCATTATTCTCCTCCCTGACCCCGTGAAGCTTACGAGACAGGCCCAATTATTGAGCCATATGGCAAAGAGAATTTTGGGTAAACAAATTTGTATTTCATTAAGATGTAACAGCCTCATAAAAATGTGATAATTAAAATGTAGATGACAGTAGGTGTGCTTGTTGGAAGCTGGCTTGTAGCTTACCAGCTGGTATATCCCAGGTGACTTGTGTCCCACGAGCAGAGATTTATAGGCAGGTAATATTTTCAATATTCTCTTCCATCCGTTGTCCTGTTTGGCAATATTTCTGATTCGTTGTATCACCCCCTCAGGTCAGCTTTTTTTACAGAATTTCTTAGGGCATACGTCTAGGAGTACAGTCTATTGAAGGGCTTTTTGTTGTTTTTTCAACATTTTTCTTATTTACTTGCATGAGGCTCTCCTCCAGGATGGGAGAGAAGGAATAAGAGTGCTTTCCTCACGTAATTCCCCTCTCAGCTTGGAATGGCAAATGCTAAAAGCAGCTTTGCTGTGCAGAAGGCTTCTCCACCCCAGCCAGGGAGGTTAGAGTTAAGTTAAAGCAACAGGAGCTGTTTTTCAGCTACAGGCTGGACTGGGGGAGGGAGAGGTGAGCGTTTCCCTCCTCTGCAGCCACCGCATCCCCAATCTGCTCTTTCTTCCTTTTCTCGGCCTGTCCTGTTTCCCCCCTGGACCAAACCTACAGGGTCAGAGGCGGGAGGAGAGGGCCAGGAAAGGACGAGCACAGGAGGGGAGGTCCCCAAGCTAATTCTCTCCTGCCAGAGGTGCTTGAACACGGGGACCACTCGGAAGCATAGGGACCCCTAACTCTGAGCCTCCATCCGTCACGTGAGTGTCATCTTTCCTCTCCTCACCACCGCCCAGCAGCCTGCAGGTTCCTCAGAGCGGTCTTCTTCTGAAACTAACCGGAGGGAGATGTTAGATCTAGATTCCAATTAAGGTCGCCTCTGATTGCACCAGGCAAGCCCCTGCTGCGGAGGAAACAGGCTGAGAAATCCGAGATTCAGGAGGTCGTAGAGGAAAGCGCAGATCAGGACCAGGGGGCTCACGTGAGCCTTCTTCCTGTGAAAATTACATGAAATGGGAACTACAGAAGTCATCAAATAAGAATTCTATGATACCACCCCTTCCTAACCATGAATTAAGATAAAGCACAGGGCACATGGCGGCTTCCAAAGTCAGCTCAGCATTGAATGATTGGGAGCCATGAAGATAAGGGTGGGGTTCCCCTTAAGTCAGCAGTACTGAGTGGCTCTACCATAGGAGGTGCAAAGAGAAATGAGGCCAGTGTTCCTGAATCTGAAGAGGGAGAGCTGGGGTTTGTTTTACCACCTGTGGCCCAGGCAAAATCTGATGGCATCTGGAACGCCCTCAGCCTTTCCCCCAGAGGCTACAGCGCCAGCCCGAGTTAGGCCATGCCACTTAGCATCTTGAGTAAACACGCTGGGTGTGAAATTATTCTAGCTCATATGAGAGAGGAAAGCCAGGTTGATGATCAGAGTAGGCATCCCATAAACGTTAGATTAAATTAAATGCATATGTGAATAAATGAATGATTGCTTACACGAATGAATGCCAGTGGCCTAGTCCCTGCCCCGTTGGAGCCAAGGCAAGCATACACGAAACACAACACCCACACTTGCGTCCCAACCCACATGGACCGACGGGGAGGGTGTCAGCTTTTACGCTGGGTCACCCAGAGGGCTTGGCTGAATGCGGGGGCTTCCTTCTCGTTAGCGGAAACCCAGCAGCCCAGCAAGGCTGAGTGGCTTCTCTGGGCCACTGTCATTCATGAGTCAACACTGTGTAAATAGAACTATGTATCCACAAGGAAAAATATGTCCATGCCAGGATTTATTCTTTAGTAACTTTTAATTTGAAATCACGTAATTTCAAATACACAGAAAAGTTGCAAGGATAAGAATAGTACTCAGAGGGAATTCCCTGGCGGTCCAGTGGTTAGGACTCTGCACTTTCACTGCCAAGGGCACCAATTCAGGGCACTGATCAGGGAACTGAGATTCCCCAAGCTGTGCAGTGTGGCCCCCCCCCCAAAAAAAAAGAAAAGAAAAAGAAAAGAATAGTACACAGAATCCCCATATCTCCCAGATTCACCTGTTGCTAATGTGTTGCTCTATTTGCTTTATTATTTGCACATTCTCTAATATACATATATTACCTTATATTGCATTATATTCTATCATATGATATGTAATAGGAGCTAGAGATGACTTTCTCTGAAGTATTTGAGAGTCAGTGCCATATACTTGGCCCCTTGACATCTATATACATCAGTGTGTATTTGCTACAAATGAGGCTGGGAGCAGCCTCCTCCATGGGCCCTGCCTCCACGTGGCTAATTTGGGCTTCCTCACAGCATGGCGGTCTCAGGGATGTCGAACTACCATACTGACTTTCTTTTTTTTTTTTTTTTTTTGCGGTACGCGGGCCTCTCACTGCTGTGGCCTCTCCCGTTGCGGAGCACAGACTCCGGACACGCAGGCTCAGCGGCCATGGCTCACGGGCCCAGCTGCTCCGTGGCATGTGGGATCTTCCCGGACCAGGGCACGAGCCCGTGTCCCCTGCATCGGCAGGCGGACTCTCAACCACTGCGCCACCAGGGAAGCCCTACCATATTGACTTTTAAGAGGGAGCACTTCACGCAGCAAAGGCAGAAGGTGCAGATCTCTTGAGGGCCAGCTCAGAAGTCACATGGTGTCATTGTCACCTGTGAAATTGGTCCAGACAAGCCACAGGGCCAATTGGGTTCAAGGGCAGGAGAACACAACCCCACCTCCACTGGAGAAGAATTGTTGGCCATCTTGAATCCACCACGACACCCACCGCTTTCTATCTTGTGGTATAAGCACTTCTGTACGATTCTCTGTACCCGCTAAACTCTGAACAGCAGCTCTCTGGGGACAGGGCTCCTGTCTGACTTGCCTTATTAGCCTCTCCCTTGGTGCTCAGCTCAGTGCGTTGCACATAGAAGATGCTTACTATTTATGGAATACCTATTGATGAAAAACAGACTTCTCAACAGTATAACCTCCGCACATCGTTTCTAAGGACCCTGAAACCCTATGAAGGCTCTTTGATGGTCCTCCGGTCACAGAGCCCCATCTTGTTCATCCCAACGGCAGGCAGGCCTGTGGATCAGCGTTCCACAAGGGCACTGCGACTGAAGCCTAGGTGGGTTACTAGGGGATGGTGGGAACGTGGCCGGGCGTGGATCGTTGGCTTTCTCTGCCATTTGGTGCCTGTGTTTTTGAGTACAAATCCCGCCTTGAATGGTTAATTGGCTTATCTGGGCCATAATGGATGCATAAAATAAACCGGAAACATCTTTTCCCTATATCTGCTAACAGAGTAAGGATGCCAGGTTGAAAATACCCTGGGAGAGACATGGAGAGTAGAAGGATTTGTGGTTCGGTAGCAGTGGACGTGGCTGAAAGGATGATCTGTCCACTTCCTCCTGCCCTCCCTGATCCACTGTGACTGTGCTTAGCAATCTATAAAGTCAGCGAGGTCAGCAACTCCTCAGGGTACCTAATGCAGCTCTGCTCGGAGGGATTCATCACTTCATTTAAACTAAAGCACAGAGGGTTCGACATTTTCCCCTCAGGTACCAGCACGGCCCCAGCCCTTATGGGAGCCACAGTGAAATCAGAACCAGTGTTGGTAGATTCTGTCTCACGGGCCAATTTGCTCAACTTCAATTTTGGTCCTCAAGACAATTTTTGTTTTGATGTTTGAAAAATTGCCTTGCCTGTCTGTGGGCCCTGATTTTTGTGATGGTTCTGAATGAATTCTGACAAATTAGGGTATCTTTCTGGATCTTGATAGAGATGTAGGAAGATTAATTGCATCTGTCTTCTATGAGAGTTACAAAGTCAGCAGAATGCCAGTCTGGGAAGGCAAAAAGGGAAGCGTTCCTGACAGCAGCTCCATGGAACAGACAGCACATGTGAAAGACCCCAGGGCTCTCTGATAAGGTGGACAGAACACAGCTGAAAGGTATAAATGAACCTCACACTCTGGAGCCCTGGGAAACAACTGGTGACACCTGTACTGCATTTATACATACAACTTAGAAACGTATTCCGCCAAAATGACTAGACATTTTGAAAGTTTTTACACTTAACGGAATAGATAACTAAAAAAATGTATTAACTAAGTCTATTAGTCTTGTAGGACTGTCATGACTGACTGACTTCAACCTGACATCTTAGCATAGTTTGTACAAGATTCATACATGTTGCTGCGTGTAGCAGGAGCGGTTTCTTTCTTTCTTTCTTTTTTTAGGAGTGGTTTCTTTTTCCCACTGAAGAGTGTTCTGTTTCATAGATGACCTACACTTTGTTTATCCATTCCCCAGTTAAGAGACATTTGGGTTGTTTCAGGTTCTTGTAATCATGACTGAGCCCACTCTAAACATTTTTATACAGGGGTTTGTGTGAATGTAGGTTTTAATTTTTCTGGGGTAATTATCTAGGTGTGGGATTGCTGGCTCATAGGGCAAAGTGTATGTTTAGTTTGTAAGGATCTCCCAAACTGTCTTTCCAAGGCGGCTCGCCATCCTGCGTTCCTGCCAGCCATGTATGAGAGTTCCGGTGGCTCTACGTCCTCACCAGCGCTTGACATCCTTGGTTTGGTTGCCCTCCTTTTAAACCATGCTGGAGGGTTTGGACTGAATCCTGGGAGTCAACGGGAGCACGGCTGAAGGGATGTGGGCAGGAGAGCGGCAAGGTGGGATGGGTGTTTCAGGGAAATCACGCCCTCATCAGGGAGATCAAATGCTTCTTCTATATGCTGGCTTTACACGCTGTGAGTACAACTATCATATCATTCACTACAGGACATCACAGTTACCCGTTCCCAAGGTTGTCTTCCCAGTATGCCATACATCCCTTGAAAGCAAGGGCCTGTCTCTTCCATTAAAAAAAAAAAAACTTTATCCTTGGTGCCTGACACAATGCCTGGTATATAAGTCATGCAATGCAGGATAGCTGTTATCATTTTAAATCAAACAGTATTGTAAATCATGGGAAGGAAGGTTAGGTATCATACAAGTTAGTATGAGTTACTTATAAACTAAGTAATTTTTCTTTTCCATTTCCCTTCTTTTTCTTCTGCTGATTTCTTCCTAACATAACTTGTTTTCAAACTGCTGAGCTCTAAGATGGGCGAGAAAAAAAATGGGAAAAAGAGAAAAGAAATAGAGTTAAAGAGAGCGAGGGAGGACATACTTAGACACACACACACACACACACACACACACACACTGAGGATTTTAAACGCTGAGATAACCGCATTCCATCACTAATTCCCTTAGCGCTTTGTGGTGAAGTGTACGGTGTCCTGAGCCTCTAAAAATAGGGCTACAAAGCATAGCTCTTTCAACAAGGGGCTGAATGTATCAATTAATGCTTACAGAGTACTTTGAGGATGAAAATTTACACACAAATCCTTATTAGTATTAGCTATGCTCTGTACAATAAGCCTTAGATGTGAAATTTACACAACAAATCAAGTAACATGGTTCAAAAATAGAGAAGCCATGTACAAAGTACGTATTCATCATTCACATTAATCATATAAAATCAAAAACTCCCAAACGCTCACTCCAGACTGGACTGCCAATAATCTGAACTTTAATCCTTCGTGTGCGTTCGATTGTTGGCCCAGGGTAGGGCTTTGTGATGTATATTTTAGTGTACTTCTAGAAGATTTTCCTTTTTTTTGTTAGATACCTTAAAAAGACCCCATTCGGATGTTTTTTTCCAGTGAAGGAAAACGTTGACAGCACTAAAAAAAAATTCATATATTTCATTTTATGAGATTTGAAATGCTGGGTTTGCCATATGCGTCCATTGTAGACATGACAACTATTATAACGTAGAGGTGACTTCTTCTGTCACTTTTCTTCAGTTTGGATGAGAGTCCTGTATAAGAAAGAGCTATTGGGTTGGCCAAAAAGTTCACTTGGGTTTTTCCGTACAATGTTATAGAAAAATCCGAACGAACTTCTTAGCCAAACCCAGTATTTTCACTTCTTTGAAACAGGGAGAAATTTACAGGTGCTAACACTGCTGCTTTATGGTAACAGCCTATTGAATGTTGGTCTCCTGCCTCGGATGGTTGCTTCATGAAGCCAGGAGCTCTGCCTGCCTTCTCACTTGGTACTTGGCACACAGCAGGTGCTCAGCAAACACCCCACTCAAAGGATATGGATGGAGGAGGTGGGTGCAGACAAAGTGAGGACGGATATTAATGATGTTAGTGCCGTCTAAGCGAGCGGGAGAGACTGATGGGGAACACACAGTACGGAAGGCTATAGCACAGGTTTTCGAGATTAAACAGAAGGTCCCAGTTTGCTAAGGTTGCTAAATCCGGCTTCAAACTACTCAGTTATGTACATATGTTTTTGTTATTACTTAAACCTATGACCTGAGGAAGAAAGAGGAAGTGTGATCATCTTTGAAACTCTTTGCCTTAAAGGACAAGCATACGGCTTAGGGTAAGTCAGGTAGAAATCTGGGCTCTCTGGAATCCAGTCTTACTCATTTTGGGGTGCCAACCGCACCTTGGGTGGCATCTTGCACTTCTTCGTTTTTCAGTGTGGTACGTGGGTTGTGTTGATTTTATCCCTGGCTACTGTTTATGGAGGCCTTACTTTTTGTCAAGTTGAGCTCAGCATGTTACAGGCGTCACCTCTGATCCTCACTACACTGCATGGAAGGCATCCTTACACCCATTTTACAGAATGAAGAAACTGAAGCCCGAATTCCGCAGAATGTGGATTTAAACCCACTTACTCTAAGTGGTCCCTTCCCTAAATTATGCTCTGTCGGGGGAGAGACTGCATTTTGGATTTAAACATGTGACTTGAACACGTCATTTAACTTTTATGAGCATCCATTTTGGCATCTGTACAGTGAGGTGTGAAAACAGTTAACCTTTCAGGTCTATTTTCCTCTAAAATTCTACCAGTAGAAGGAGGCAGCGATGAGGCTCCCTGCTGTGATGGAGCTGTCCATGGTCCTGACAAGACTGGTACCAATAATGCAATAATCAGCTTATCGAAGGAAGGAGCGCAGGAAGCCCCAGACGCCTCCATTAATAAAGATTTGCTGTTATTCTCTGGGTCTCTTAAGTAATTAAGCATGCCATCTCCTACTGCTGGGTGTCTGGGTTATGCCGGGAACCAAGCCTCTGCAAATCAAAGATGCAGGTAGATGTGCACACACGCTCCTTTCCCCTACAAACCTGAAACGCCTGTGTGTTCCAGCCAAATGAGCTGTAGAACATTTTGTCTCCTTTTTGTATTCTTTTGCCTTGAATTACAGATTCTTTCTCTGTGAAGCAGATGTTCTTGGACCTGATTTTCCAAGCTTAGCCACCCTAAGAATAAAGTGAGATTAATTTAATGAGTTCTCTAAGAAATCAAATAAGTTCCTTTATTTTAGAATATTTTCATTGCGTCTCTCATTTATGCACATAGATATGTTTCTATAAAGGGATATATATTTACTGTATAAGCAGTAATATCCATGTCATTTCAAAAAAAAGATGTAATGGATACAGGAATGTTGAAAACATGAGATGAGCACCCACCCATACTTTTCTCTGTGAATCATGGCTAGTTACTGAATTTTGTACCATCATTTCTTATCATTTACCTTATACATAACCCTAATGTATAATTTAACTTGTAAAATAGCATGAATAATAAACCTCTGGTATTTTGAAATCTTTTTACTCCATTACGACATTTGCAAGGTTACGGGGTTTTTAAAAATTAATTACTTTATTTTTGGCTGTGTTGGGTCTTCATTGCTGCGTGCAAGCTTCCTCTAGTTGTGGCGAGCAGGGGCTACTCTTCGCTGTGGTGCACCGGGTTCTAGGTGCACAGGCTTCAGTAGTTGTGGCACGCGGGCTCAGTAGTTGTGGCTTGCGGGCTCTAGAGCACAGGCTCAGTAGTTGTGGTGCACAGGCTTCGTTGCTCCGCGGCATATGGGATCTTCCTGGGCCAGGGCTCAAACCCGCGTCCCCTGCATTGGCAAGTGGATTCTTAACCACTGCGCCACCAGGGAAGTCCCAGGTTTTGGTGTTTTTTAAAGCAGTATTTAAAGGCCTAAGGAGATCTTTCCAAACATACTGAAATAGTGTGTCCCACTGAGAATTAATTATAAGCTAGAACTACCTTAATAAGGATGTACTGGACTGCAAGAAAATAAAATTCTAAAAGCAGCAAGTGGTCAGATTATAAGCTGGGCACTGCTTTTAGTGGTTGCCTGAATCTCTGTTTGAATTGTGTGTTCGCACACATCTGCATATATATAAATATGGTTTTACACTTTCAAATACACACATATTTTCTTACATACACGTATAAAGTAAACATATATGACTGAATCTAAGCTATTTGCATATGGAGCCAGGGAGAATTCATTTTTTTCCCCCAAATTATCTTCCTGAGGGATTTGCAAGGGGAAGAAGGTCTTCAAAGGGAGAATTCTGAAGGTGCTTGGAGCAAACAATGAACGAGGTAAATTCTCAAGTCACGCCAAGGAAAAGAAGCAGAAAACCTCGTATCCAGTGCTCATCCCAGCCCTGAGGGCTAAGATGGGCCTTAGCGAGAGGAATATTCCCCCAATTCATGCACAAAAAGAAAGGCCCAAGGGCTGGGAGGCCTGAACGGAACAGGAGGCTATTTCGACTCCTAAAGAGTTTGTAGTTCTGGGAATGTTGGAAGCAGCCCCCTGGGAAGAGCCAGCATCACCCTGAAGGTTGTGGCAGAAACTACTGCCAGGAGACAGAGGTGCCCAGCACTCAGGGTGCTGTCCACAGGCCTGGCCAGGCAGCAGCACGGGGCAGCTGGTACAGACTGAATACGCTCCTCAGAAGGCAGCAAGGACCCGGGACGGCGTTAGTTTAACTGTGTTGGGGGAAACGATGTCAACCTCCAAATCAGTTACATTTTTCACATTATTATTTTTTTAATAGATCTTCATCAGAGTATAATTGGTTCATAGTACTGTGTTAGTTTCTGTTGTACACTAAAGTGAATCAGCCATATGCATACATATGTCCCCATATCCCCTCCCTATCCCACCCCTCTAGGTGGTCACAAAGCACCGAGCTGATCTCCCTGTGCTATGCGGCTGCTTCCCACTAGCTATCTACCTTACGTTTGGTAGTGTATATATGTCCATGCCACTCTCTCGCCCTGTCACAGCTTACCCTTCCCCCTCCCCCTATCCTCAAGTCCATTCTCCTGTAGGTCTGTGTCTTTATTCCTATCTTACCCCTAGGTTCTTCATGACATTTTTTTCCCTTAAATTCCATATATATGTGTTAGCATACGGTATTTGTCTTTCTCTTTCTGACTTACTTCACTCTGTATGACAGACTCTAGTTCTATCCACCTCATTACAAATAGCTCAATTTCGTTTCTTTTTATGGCTGAGTAATATTCCATTGTATATATGTGTCACATCTTTATCCATTCATCTGTTGATGGACACTTAGGTTGCTTCCATGTCTTGGCTATTGTAAACAGTGCTGCAATGAACACTGTGGTACCTGTCTCTTTTTGAATTATGGTTTTCTCAGGGTATATGCCCAGTAGTGGCATTGCTGGGTCATATGGTAGTTCTATTTGTAGTTTTTTAAGGAACCTCCATATTGTTCTCCATAGTGGCTGTATCAATTTACATTCCCACCAACAGTGCAAGAGGGTTCCCTTTTCACCACACCCTTTCCAGCATTTATTGTTTGTAGATTTTTTGATAATGGGCATTCTGACCGGCATGAGGTGATACCTCATTGTAGTTTTGACTTGCATTTCTCTAATAATTAGTGATGTTGAGCATCTTTTCATGTGACTCTTGGCCATCTGTATGTCTTCCGTGGTGAAAAACATACAGACCTTCTATTTAGGTCTTCCGCCCATTTTTGCACTGGGTTGTTTGCTTTTTTGATATTGAGCTGCATGAGCTGTTTGTATATTTTGGAGATTAATCCTTTGTCTGTTGTTTCATTTGCAAATATTTTCTCCCATTCTGAGGGTTGTCTTTTTGTCTTGTTTATGGTTTCCTTTGCTGTGCAAAAGCTTTTAAGTTTAATTAAGTCCCATTTGTTTATTTTTGTTTTTATTTCCATTACTCTAAGAGGTAGGTCAAAAAGATCTTGCTGTGGTTTATGTCAAAGAGTGTTTTTCCTATGTTTTCCTCTAAGAGGTTTATAGTGTCTGGTCTTACATGTAAGAGGGAAGTTTATAGCAATTCAATCTCACCTCAAGAAACAAGAAAAATCTCAAATAAACAATCTAACCCTGAACTTAAAACAGCTAGAGAAAGAAGAACAAAGAAAACCCAAAGTCATTAGAAGGAAAGAAATCATAAAAACCAGAGCAGAAATAAATGAAATAGAAGCAAAGAAAACAATAGCAAAGATCAATAAAGCTAAAAGCTGGTTCTATGAGAAGATAAACAAAATTGATAAACCCTTAGCCAGACTCATCAAGAAAAAAAGGGAGAGGACTCAAATCAATAAAATTAGAAATGGAAAAGTAGAAACCACAACTGACACTGCAGAAATACAAAGGATTTTAAGAGACTACTACAAACAACTGTATGACAATAAAATTGACAACCACGAAGAAATGGACAAATTCTTGGAAAGGTACAATTTTCCAAGACTGAACCAGAAAGAAATAGAAAATATAAACAGATGTATCACAAGTAATGAAATTGAAATCGTAATTAAAAATCTTCCAACAAACAGAAGTCCAGGACCAGATGGCTTCACAGGTGAATTCTGTCAAACATTTAGAGAAGAGCTAACACCCATCCTTCTCAAACTCTTCCAAAACACTGCAGAGGGAGAAACACTCCCAAATTCATTCTACAAAGCCACCATCACCCTGATACCAAAACCAGAAAAAGATATCACAAAAAAAGAAAATTATAGACCAATATCACTGATGAACATAGAGGTGAAAATCTTGAACAAAATACTAGCAAACAGAATCCAACAACACAGGAAAAGGATCATACACCATGATCAAGTGGGATTTATCCCAGGGATGCAAGGATTCTTCAATATATGCAAATCAATCAATGTGATACACCACATTAACAAATTAAGGAATAAAAACCATATGATCATCTCAGTAGATGCAGAAAAACTTTTGACAAAATTCAACACCCACTTATGATAAAAACTCTCCAGAAAATGGGCATAGAGGGAACCTACCTCAACATAATAAAGGCCATATAGGCAAACCCACAGCCAACATCATTCTCAATGGTGAAAAACTGAAAGCATTTCCACTAAGATCAGGAATAAGACAAGGATGTTCACTCTCACCACTCTTATTCAACATAGTTTTGGAAGTCCTAGCCACGGCAATCAGAGAAGAAAAAGAAATAAAAGGAATACAAATTGGAAAAGAAGAAGTAAAACTGTCATTGTTTGCAGGTGACATGATACTATACATAGAAAATCCTAAAGATGCCACCAGAAAACTACTAGAACTAATCAGTGAATTTGATAAGGTTGCAGGATACAAAATTAATGCACAGAAATCTCTGATATTCCTATACACCAACAAAGAAAAATCAGAAAGAGAAATTAAGGAAACACTCCCATTTACCATTGCAACAAAAAGCATAAAATACCTAGGAATAAACCTGCCTAAGGAGGCGAAAGGTTTGTACTCAGAAAACTATAAAACACTGATGAAAGTAATCAAAGATGGCATAAACAGATGGAGAAATATACCATGTTCTTAGATTGGAAGAATCAATATTGTGAAAATGACTATACTACCCAAAGCAATCTACAGATTCAGTGCAATCCCTATCAAACTACCAATGACATTCTTCACAGAATTAGACCAAAAAATTTTATAATTCGTATGGAAACACGAAAGACCCTGAATAGCCAAAGCAATCTTGAGAAAGAAAAAAGGAGTTGGAGGAATCAGGTTTTCCGACTTCAAGCTACACCACAAAGCTACAGTAATCAAGACAGTATGCTACTGGCACAAAAACAGAAATATAGATCAATGGAACAGGATAGAAAGCCCAGAGATAAACCCACGCACATATGGACACCTAATTTACGACAAAGGAGGCAAGAACATACAACGGAGGAAAGACAGTCTCTTCAATAAGTGGTGCTGGGAAAACTGGACAGTCACATGTAAAAGAATGAAATTAGGACACTCCCTAACACCATACACAAAAATAAACTCCAAATGGATTAAAGACCTAAATGTAACACATTATTGTTTATATTTACTTAAATTTTAATTTGTAACTATGTTGGTAGTGCATGAGTATATACTTCTTTAGAAAGCATTCAACAGTTAGAAAAAGAGTAGAATCCCATTTGTTATCACCTCTGAACCTGGTTCCCTTTTCCTTTCTTCAGAAATAACCACAGTTTATTCCTGCCATATTACAGAACATTTTTCCAGAAGAAAAATTATTGACTGAAACTCAGTGAGAATACAAGTTTTAATATTGTCTTTTTTTAAAGAAACACCTGAAATATCTACAGTTTAGACAGTACAAAATGGCAAAAAAAAAAAAAAAAAAGAGGGGCTTCCCTGGTGGCGCAGTGGTTGAGAGTCCGCCTGCCGATGCAGGGGACACGGGTTCATGCCCCGGTCCGGGAGGATCCCACATGCCGTGGAGCGGCTGGGCCCGTGAGCCATGGCCGCTGAGCCTGCGCGTCCGGAGCCTGTGCTCCGCAATGTGAGAGGCCACAACTCTAAGAAGCCTGTGTACCGCAAAAAAAAAAAAAAAAAAAAAAAAAGAGCTTCCCATGAGATGTTGGATATATTTACTCTGTAAGCCCAGCTTCATAAATTCAACATGTCTCAATGGAAGGAAAATGGCGTGAAAGCTCTGGGCTTACATGACTAATTGATGTGCCCTCCAGAGTGTTTCTTGGAAGAAAGAAAGAAAGAAAGTGAGGGAGGGAGAGAGAGAGAAAGGAAGGAAGGATGGAAGGAGGGAAAAAAGGAAGAAAGAAAGAAAGGGAGGGAGGGAGAGAGGAAGTAAGGAAGGAAGAAAGAAGAAGGAAAGAAAGAAAGAAAGAAAGAATCTCAGTCCTGAGGTTGTATCTACATAAGGAGGCCTCTGCCAATGTCTAAGCACTTTTCCCAAAGGCTGTTTAGTGTTCCACACCGATGACTCAAGTTAGGCGAGAGGTAGACAGGTGGCACCTACCACGGGTGACCTGTTAACAGTGTATCAGGAGACTGGATTTTCATAAAATATGATAAAATGCCCTGGTTTGCAGTGTTTCGCAAAGCAGACATGATTCCCGAGGCACAGAATAAACAGCCAAAGTTTCTGTGTGCTGGTTAATTCCTTTCTCACATGTTTTAGTGGAACCACTGACTACCGGGATGTAATTCCACGACTCAGGTGCTCTGAACATTCTATAATCTGGTAAATGGTACTTTCATGGCCGAAAAGGGTTCACACAGCTTCCCTCTGGCTACCATCCAGGGCAGAGTCCTTGGCACCGGGCATCTCGTTCCTTTGACCAGATGGACGAGATGCGGGACTCTGGATGGGTGACCTGGCCGCTCTCCGGAGGTCAGGACAGGAGACTGGATCCCTTCACGGACGTGGGAATGAGTCAACAGGGAATGGGCGGGCACCCATGGCGGATACACCTGCTCTTACAGCCAGCACCTTGAGCGCTCTGGCAGGACGCGAGGACAGGCCAGTCGCCACGTGTCCTGTGCTTTGCTGGCGCTGATGGCCTCTGGAGGAGAGAGCACCTGGCTTTCTTTCTTTGTCACCCATGCCCAGGCAGTCGGTTCATGGCAAGTTTGAGCAGAATATTTCTTAGAAGTCGTCTGGCAGCCAGATTGTTTTTGGACTGATATCATTTTGAAAGGATCTATTAAAGGAAATGATTAGTTGGGGATTATGATGACCACACACCTTGGGGGCCAGGGAAATGGGTCCATGACCTGCTGCCCTGAGCCTAATTCTGGACAGCCCTGTTGTGTGTGTGTGTGGGGGGGGGGGCGGTCCCGAAGGATTTGGAGAGAAGAAGAACCCCCCTGAGTAAACTTACAAAGCTGGTTTACTCCATGAGTAAAATACTCTTAACCAATGGCCTCCAGGCTGACAATCAGGTCGATCTATTCAACAACCGAGGAACTGTGCAAAATGAGGGCAAGCAACAAAACACAGCCCAGGCCCTGCCCTCGAGGGACTGACAGTTACTTACCGCTGTCCCGCACACCGCGCAGGCCTGGCCCATGGCAGGCGCTCAGTACACAGGCGTTAACCAGGAAGGCAGGAAGGATCCGTGACAGAACGCGCGCCTGCAAGCGGGGAGGGCAGGGATTCAAGGAGGGTTTGAAGAAGGATTTGTAGCATTTTGAGAAGCACACTTGGCCATGTTTGAGAGCACTGGCTTTGGAGTCAGGCAGGCCTGTTTCAAATTCTTTTTTTAAAAAAAATATTTATTTATTTATGTATTTTGGCTGCGCCGGGTCCTAGTTGCGGGGTCCTTGTTGAGGCATGCAAACTCTTAGTTGCAGCATGCATGTGAGAAGCTAGTTCCCCGACCAGGGAGAACCCAGGCCCCCTGCATTGGGAGCGTGGAGTCTTACCCACTGGACCACCAGAGAAGTCCCCTGTTTCAAATTCCTACTGCCGCTTACAAACTTTGTGATCATGGGCAAACTCCTGAATATTTCCGAGCCTCAGTTTCTGCATCTGTAAAACAGGGTCAATAATACTGACCTTGCAGCATTGCTCTGCAAATGAAAGGAGATAACATGTGTGAAGCCTTTAGCACACTCGGTAAGTAGAGGCAATTATTACCATGTAAAAGATACGACAAAGTGATGTGTTCAGGGAGCTACAAGCAACTTAACAAGCGTGGATCTGGCCACGTGTGCGTCAGCCAAGCGCAAGGAGGCTGGAAGGGGGCGGGGCCGCCTCCGAAGAGCCTTGTAGGGCAGCGTTTGGGACCCGACCTAAGTCCAGAGAGAACCAGTGGAAGGTCTGGCTGGGATAGGAGTGAAAGTAGAAAGGAGGGGAGGGGGGAGAGGGGAGGAGCCATCTCTACCCGCGGGTGTTGAAATGTAAACACAAGGAAACGCGGCTGTTTGCTGAAGGCTCTTCACGAGACTGAAAGAGGGAAGACCACCAGCTCAGAAGTCCTTGGCTCCCAGCCCGCAGGCCATGTCACAAGATCTCAAGGACGTTTGCTAACTTTGCAGGTACGCGTCTTCACATTGAGGGGCGTGTGCCTGTTCTGGGCTTTGACTGGACGCACGGTGTGGACGTGCAGCCATAGGACGCAGGCTGGGAGGCGTGCTCACAGTGGGCTGTCACTGAACTGCGTTCCTCCGCTCACGCTGCGTCTCCCGCTGGTTTTCAAGGAGATCTATGAAGGCTCTTATTTTCCACTTCCAGGTTTTCTGTAATCTTCAGAGGTGAGTGAAGAAGATGTGGGGAATACAAACGCTGATTAGGGCCAAAGAACAAAGACGAAAACCTCTCCAAAACGAGTTCGGCACACCAGCTCTTGGACCCTGGAGGATTAGGGACCTCAGTTTCTCCAGCTGTACAGTAGTGGTCCCTGCCTCCTTAGGACTGCTGTGAGGACTCAAAAGAGAGAAGCTGCCTGGAGCACGGACGCCGTAGGAGGTCTTAAGTCTGTAGGAACTGAACTTGACAACGATGGTGAAACAGACCCTAACACCTGCCAACGAGGATTCCGAGGTGGGAGCTCCAGGCACGAAAGCAGTAAGGACGATGCATCTCTCCCTTCTGTCGCTTAAAAAGAGAACAAGACCAAAAATAAACCCAAATAAAACCAAAAAATTTCCATTCAGGGCCTGCTCTGTGCAGAATTTCAAAATAGGCAAAATTTATTTTTGTCTTTCACTACCCTGAATTAAAAAAAAAAAAAAACCCATAACATCAAATTTCCCTTCTTAACCATTTTAAAGTGAATAGTTCCGTAGTGTTAAGCATATTCACATTGTTGTGAAACCAGTCTCCAGAACTTTTTCCATCTTGCAAAACTGAAACTCCATATCCATGGAACACTGACCTCCCCCGTCCCCCTCCCCCAGCCCCTGGCGACCACCATCCTACTTTCTGTCTCTATGAATTTGATTGCTCTCGGTATCTCATATAAGTGGCATCATGCGGTATTTGTCTTTTTGTGAATGGCTTATTTCACTTAGCATGATGTCCTCAAGGTTTATCCATGATGTAGCGTGTGTCAGGATATCCTTCCTTTTAAAGGCTGAATAATATTCCACTGTATGAAGGGACCACATTTTGTTTATCTGTTCATCCCCCAAAGGAAACTTGGGTTCCTTCCACCTTTTGGCTTCTGTGAATAATGCTGCTCTGAACATCTATACAAATAACTCTCTCTCCTCTTCCTCCCTCCCTCTCCTTCCTTCTGATTTGTAATCCAAGTTTCTGGTGATTTCACCCTTTACTCAACATTCTGTCGTCAGGAAAGGAGATCTGAGAAATCATTAACACCTTGGTGCAAATGTGATTAACGTGTTATCTCTAAATGAGAGTGAATTTTAAAAAGAGAACCTAAGGGGAAGGCACATAAGGAAATGAATATCAAACTCATGGGTTTCAGGCTGAGGTCTCTGGACGGGGGCTGTGTGGGCCTGTGGACTCCCTGGAACATCTCAGAGCGGACTAGGGGTTCTCCGCCCATGAATGCACAGCTCTGTTCCCATCAGACCAGAACTTCCTTGTCTTATGTGCCAATTCCAAACTGAGCCCATCTGAAGCACCAAACTCACAGAGGAAATCTAAAAATTAAGCCTCCACGCCTCTTAATCATTTCATTTTATACCAGGAGGGAAAATCCTTATCAGGTACTCATTCTACTCAAATCACGGCTCAAGTCAAAGCCCGGAACCCTCCTTCACGCCGAGCCTTGGCCTCGCTCTGGCTTCTCAGGGGCCGGACCTCCTGCGTGTTTCTAATCCACCCACCGTGGGTTTACTAATCTTCTCTTATCTTTTCCCCCTGATGGGCTCCTGCTCTGCTCTCCACACCTGTCAATTCACCCCCCTCCCATCATTAACCACCGCCATCGTGTTGTTGCCAGAAACGCAAACCCTCCTACAGCCCAGGACGTGCAAGCGCGGAGATGTTTTTCCTCCTACAGACTTCGCACTCTGTGTTCTCAGGAAATGTTAATAAGCTGCAGGAATTCGTGGCTGTTCAGTGAAGTCTCGCTCTTCTTTCTTCAGCGGTAGCCTGTCAACTTTAATCAGCTACGAGGCCTGTGTGCTTCCTTTCGCGATGCCTCTCACATCCCTCCCCCGCTATCCGCTTCCACACAGGCTGGGGGTGTGGGCTTGCCGGGAAGACAACGGTAGATGTCAAAGCAACTCTGGCGGCAAATGCAGAGTTTGGAAGCATAGCCAGGGCTAATTACCAAGCGGTGGGGTGACCAGCCGAGAGTCAGGTGAGCGGGAACTGTTGAGTAGGGATGAAGGTGGTGGAGGATGAGGGTGGGTGCCAGGTTCAGGAACAAACGCAGAAAAGAGAGCAGGAACCCAAAACCCAAGGAGGAACTGGATCCTGGAGATAGCCTTCTGCTGACTGCTTTTTTTTAAAAAAATGAGTAGACCAGTCAGCTGTGTTTTGGGGATATGTTCTTTCTTTAAGACTCCCCATTCCCAATGAAAACCCTCACGGTATTTAAAAAATATCTTTCTTAGACCAGTTACACTAGAGTCTCTGAAGATGGGCAAACCAGAAGCTTCCCAGGGGATGTCAGAGAAGCCAGAATTAAGCACTACTTGATCCTCTGCCCCTGCATCCGTCCTCCATACTGCTTCCAGATGAACCTTTGTAGTGATGCTTTAGGACCTCCTATGGCTCTCCATTGACTTCTGAGTTGGCCGGGTTCCTCGTCCTGTTCTTTGAGACCCTGGACGTCCTGGCTGAGCCCACCTCCACCCAGTGGCCTGCCTGTCTTCCTCTCACTGCCCATCTTGCTGTTTTTCCCGCAGTGTCCTTGGACGTGATGCGGGGAGCCTGCTTGACTCCTGCCGTACGGAGGCCCTGGGTGGGACAGGCCCGGGTAAGGTACAGGCGTGGGAAGGACAGCCCATCTGGCAGGCAGAACACAGTGTCTGAAGCCATGTGAGCAAACACACTGAAACCCAGAGCAAGGTTTGGAGGGGTCCCGTGATGGGGGTGTGTGTGGAAATGTTCAGGTTCCAATAGACAGGAAGTCCACAGATCAGAGCCGGCACCCAGCCAGGGATCTGTGGTCCTACAGCCCTAGAGGGACTACTTGTCAAGCCTTGTTGGGCAATGAGAACAAGGTAGAATGTCGTGCCTCTCTGTGCCTTGTTTTTCTGATAAGAAAAATGGGATAAGATTATTTTATGGATAATCTCAGAGGAATATTTTGAGGATTAAATGGATCATATTATGTAATAAGTACTTCAAATGGTGTCTGGTATACAATAAGTATGCAATCAATGTTAGCTCCTAGGGAAAGAAGGCGGGCAGGGCTGGGTTGAGGACCCACCTAGCCCTCTAACACCCTTCAGGTTCCTCCTTTTTATATCTCCGAAGTCCCACCCAGCCTTTCTTTCCTGTTTTTTTTAAAGCAATTTATTTTATTTCATTTTTGGCTGCTCTACGCAGCAGGCAGGATCTTAGTTCCCCGACCAGGGATTGAACCCTCGCCCCCTGCAGTGGAAGGAAGCGCGGAGTCCTAACCACTGGACCACCAGGGAAGTCCCCCATCTAGCCTTTCAACTCCATCTCAGACGCCACATCCTTTACTCAAGATTTCCTCTTCCGAGCCTCCGACCAGGAGTGGCCGAACCTTCCCCTGCATCCATCTGTCACTACACCAGGTACTCTGAATGTGCCTGCCTTCTGCCAGTCAGCTGGGCACTTGTTTTATTCCTTTTTGGAACCATATGCCGGGAAACTGTGCCATGGCTGCCAGGCTGTAGTACACATGAATTGTCTGAGTTGAATCGCACGTTTTGAAGACAACAAATTGGCCCTACAAAAATGCTACCTGAAATCCCCCAGCTGGGCACCTGTGAAACGCGGAGGTTTAGTGCTTTGAGGCAACTGTCCTTCACTTGTTGCTTCACACCTGTAAGGAAGATTGATTGCACATTCAAAGTCTGATCGTTGGTCACGTGTAAAGCCTGGCCGTTTCAAAGAGTTCCACCATTAAGATCTTCGCTATCCGCAAGGTCGGTTGCAGAGAAGGTTGCAGGTTGACAGAGTAAACCAGTATCTGGCCAAAAACTCGCAAATGTTTGGGATGGCATGTCGGTGCTGAGCAGTGGTGGCCTGTCGTTCTCGGCCCATGTTAGCGCGAGGAAGTGGGCTGTTTGGGCGGGGCTGCGCAGTCAGTTGCATTATATTTGGAGAAGAAAAATGCTACACTTGCTAGAGTTGTGTTTGACACTTACCTCCTGCACTTCTCGGCAAATAAACTGTAAGTCGTTTGTCGTTCTCCATCTAGACCGTACTTCCTTCTCAAACGTTTTTGTGTCCCATTTGCCGGGGAGCCGCAGGATCTTAATTGTAGGACGGCATCAAAACCTGCCAGTGAGTTGGTGGGAATGTAAATGGGTGCAGCCACTACGGAGAACAGTATGGAGGTTCCTCAAAAATGAGAGCTACCATATGATCCAGCAATCCCACTCCTGGGCATATACCCAGACAAAAATATAATTTGAAAAGATACAGGCACCCCTATGTTCATAGCAGCGCTATTCACAACAGCCAAGACATGGAAGCAACCTAAATGTCCATCAACAGATGAGTGGATAAAGAAGATGTGGTACATATATACAAAGGAATATTACTCAGCCATAAAAGGAATGAAATAATGCCATTTGCAGCAACATGGATGGACCTAGAGATTGTCATACTAAGTGAAATATGTCAGAAAGAGAAAGACAGATATCATATGGTATCACTTATATGTGGAATCTCAAATATGACACAAATGAACCTATCTATGAAACAGAAACAGGCTCACAGACATAGAGAACAGACCTGTGGTTGCCATGGGGGAGGGTGGGGAGGGGAGGGAAGGAGTGGGAGGTTGGGATTAGCAGATGCAAACTATTATATATAGAATGGAAACACAACAAGGCCCTACTGTCGTAGCACAGGGAGCTACATCCAATATCCTGTGATAAACCATATTGGAAAAGAATATGAAAAAGAATGTATGACTGAATCACTTTGCTGCACAGTGAAAACTAACACAACATTGTAAATCAACTGTACTTTAATAAAACAAACTTCAAAAAAAACCAAAAGCAAAACCTGCCAGTGAGAAGTGGGCGGCAAGGCGTGCACCTCTTTGCCCAAGGCTGTGTGTTAACCACACACACTGACGTGAGCGTGAGGGTTCGAGGCCACACAACGAGCACGTTTCGTCTGGGTTAACTGGCCCTCCGCACCACCTCCTGCCCAAAGCCCACTGAAAACTGACCAGCAAGGGCTGTTATTGCCCTGGGCATAGAATAGGTGCTCAACAAATGCTTATAGATTGGTTGCCTTGCGACATTTATTCAATGTCTGGAGGGTACAGAAACGGTGTCTATGCATGAGGAGCGTATGGGTTTAACAGGAGAAATAATTTCTGAGTTGGGCTAGAAGGTGTGAGCCTGTAAAGCAGGTAAAGAAAATGAAGACGTGAAGGAAGGTAGCACAGGGCTTTGGGACGTCACGGCCCGTGGATTCCTGTGTTGAAGCCTGAGCCCCACCTCTCGGAGTCACGTCTGGGCAGCAGGACGCTGGGGTGATGTGGAGGTGATGGGAAGGTGTCTGTCCTGGCTTTGACCCAGGGTCTTTGTTTTTCTGGAAGCATTCCTGCCTTTCCCCTGGGTTCTTGGGACTCCTCTGCGTGTGTGGGAGGGGTTAAAGCATGGATGGATGGATGGGCGGATGGATGGATGGATGGATGGGTGGGTGGATGGATGGATGGGTGGGTGGATGGATGGATGGATGGATGGATGGATGGGTGGATGGATGGCTATCTGCTTAGTTTGAAAACAAACATGGGAAACTGGGAAACTATGTAGGTCAAATGGGCAAAGTTATTGGGAATGAAGATGGATCATTTATTGATTCAGAAAGCCTTTAGCTTTCAGTTATAATTGAAGAAATACAATAGGGACCATTCAAAGACATGATGACTTCATTGTGAATCATATGAAGAGAACTGTCACTGTTGCATGGGGGGCGCTGAGATGGGGAGAGGAGTAGATTCATGCTGTGTTGAATTTCAGCTCTAAAGACCCGACTCTAGGGCAAGGAAGAGAGGCAGTGTGTGGACTCCAGGTAAGAAGCCAGGGCAGCACTAAACAAACAGGGCTGCCAGGTCCCAGAGACTTGATGGTTTCAGGTCCTCAGTCCTGGTGTCTGGAGCCATGTTTTGTGGCACCTGCCTGAAGCTTCTCTCTCTTTCAAAAAACAAAACAAAACTGGAATTACAGACAGATCATGGGGCACTGCTGGTGTCCCCAGCCTGGCTGAGCCTGACCTCTTCTCCTGGTGTCCACTGGCAAGCGAGTGGGAAGTGTCTTTTTTTTTTTGCAGTAGGCGGGCCTCTCGCTGCTGTGGCCTCTCCCGTTGCGGAGCACAGGCTCCAACACGCAGGCCCAGTGGCCATGGCTCATGGGCCCAGCCACTCCGCAGCACGTGGCATCTTCCCGGACCGGGGCACGAACCCGTGTCCCCTGCATCGGCAGGCGGACTCTCAACCACTGCGCCACCAGGGAAGCCCTATTTTATTTTTTATAAATTAAAAAAAATATATTTATTTACTTTTGGCTGCATTGGGTCTTCATTGCTGTGCATGGGCTTTCCCTAGTTGCAGTGAGCAGGGGCCACTCCTCACTGAGGTGCACGGTTTTCTCATTGCAGTGGCCTCTCCTGTTGCGGAGCATGGGCTCCAAGTGTGCAGGCTTCATTAGTCGTGGCACGAGGTCTCAGTAGTTGTGGCTCATGGGCTCTAGAGCGCAGGCTCAGTAGTTGTGGCACACGGGCTTAGTTGCTCCGCAGCATGTGGGATCTTCCCGGACCAGGGCTTGAACCTGCGTCCCCTGCATTGGCCGGCAGATTCTTAACCACTGCGCCACCAGGGAAGCCTCCCATTTTGATATTTTTAATATTCCTTCTCTTTCTCTAATTTTTGGAATACTTAGATTTATTTTCTTTAGAATTGTTTCCACTTTTTTTTTTTTTTTTTGTGGTACAGGCTCCGGACACGCAGGCTCAGCAGCCATGGCTCACGGGCCCAGCTGCTCTGAGGCATGTGGGATCTTCCCAGACCGGGGCACAAACCCGCGTCCCCTGCATCGGCAGGCAGACTCCCAACCACTGCGCCACCAGGGAAGCCCATCTCTGACATTTTAACCTCCTCTCCTCTTCCTTCCAGCCCAGGACCAAATCCTGGGGGCTGGACCCCTGTCCCATGCCCCACACCCACGTTTTCTCTTTGCTCTCTCTGCTGCTTTCCCAGTTTGGACCCTCGTTACCTGTCACTAACTGTGAGAACTTAATAACTCACCTCCTCACCTGGGGTCCTTCCTCTCCAACCCACCTCCCGTCCGGGCAGGGCAGGAGCCCTACCAAAGCACAGGTGCTCATCCTTTCAACTCCTCCCTGCAGCGCTGGGCCAATCTGCTCGCTCACACACGTGGTTGGATGGATGAGCTGCCTCTGGTGGGTCCTCACCATCTATGCAATAATGTCTGAATTTCTTAGCAAGACATTCATGACCCTACAGAGTTAAGTCCTAATCTCTTCCTCCAGCTTCTCCACCACTTTCTCCCATTTCTCCCCAACTCTACCATTTCCCACACTGGGGCGTCCTTCTCCAACATGTTGGCTTGTCAAAATGACGTCTACCCTTGAAGGTTCAACTTGAAGGTTATCTCTTCCATGCTTCCACTCGGATAGATCTATTTCCCCCCTTCATGATGTTCCAGTGGAATTTAATTTATAATTGACTTATCTCCTAGAACCTACTACCTTTCTTCCTTGACTTACAATGTTTGCATTTGATAACATTCCTGGGTTTCCCCTTCCAAGCTGGAGGGATGCTCCTTGGTGGCAGGAAGAAACATGATACTTGGCTTGTCACCCTCCAGAACACCTTGCAACCTGTCTCCTTTTAGAAAAGTTTGTTGAATATAATTAGCGCTCTGTAGTAAGTAAGAACACCTGATTATCGCTTATGGGTAGTGAGGGCTAGTGGACCTGACGTGGGGAATCGCAAAGAGGAGTAAAACATCGCTTTCCACCCCAAATGACTCAGACTGGGAGCTAAGGCAATTAGGAAATATTCTGGGATTTATTAAAATAAAAATCCTCTATGACCCCAGGCAAGTTATTTAACTTCCTTGAGGCTTAGATGCCTCATCTATCAAATATCTTATCTTCAAGGGCTTCTCTAAGAAAAAAGTAAAATTTAAAAAGCGCCCAAATCTGTTAAGCTCTTTAATTTTTATAGGAAAAGCCATTGCATAATAACCCACATATAAATGGGTTTGGAATGGTTAACTAGCAAAACTCCCAGGCCCCAGTGGTCAAGGGGAACGTCTGATAACAAAGGCACATTCCTCAGGTAGCATCCACCTGGGAGCCGTTTTCTTCCGTCAGAGCCCTGGTGGCTTCTCTAACTCGACCTCACCACACACGAGACCAAAGCCAGCCCAGCAGCTGTAGCGGGGCACTCTGCAGTCTGCAGTGCAAGAGACAGCTGTATACTTGTTTCAGGAGCAAATTAGGAACAGTAATAACCCAAGCAGCAAAATGAAGGCTCTGTAGTTTAATAACCAAATTCTGAGCAAGTGCTCTTCAATTTTTGTAATAATATGAAAATAATGTACATGTGGATCTAAAAGCAACATCACTCTCAGATAGGAATGAACACATTCTCTGTGGGCTCCAACGGGACCAGCACAGGGTCATTGCCCTCAGCGACATCAGTTTACAGGGTTTGATATTTTTTTTAATTCTTTATTGCAATACATAGGCTCATCCTACACCCAATTTACTATTTGTTTAAATATGTCTCGTGGGCTTCCCTGGTGGCGCAGTGGTTGAGAGTCCGCCTGCCAATTCAGGGGACACGGGTTCGAGCCCTAGTCTGGGAAGATCCCACATGCCGCGGAGCAACTCAGCCCGCGCGCCTAGAGCCCATGCTCCACAACAAGAGAAGCCATCGCAATGAGAAGCCCGCTCGCCGCAACTAGAGAAAGCCCACGCGCAGCAACGAACGCCCAACGCAGACAAAAATAAATAAATAAATTTATTTTAAAAGTAAATAAATAAATAAATACGTCTCGTGAACTTGAGTCCACGTCATAGCTTTGGTTCAGTCATTTCCAGGTAACCCTCTGCATTGTTTGTAAAATACTGACTTAAAACAGATTTCCTTCAGGTGGAGAAGGGAATAGAGCTGATAAATCAACAAGTGCTGTCTGGACAGGGAGAGGGCAGAGAAGAGGAATAATTAACATTTCCTGAACACTGGCAATGGTACAACCACTTTTATGCTCATTTTATCTGAGGCAACTGGGGGCTCAGAGACACTAAGTTACTGTCCTAAGTGAACAGGGGTGTGGAGTGCAGATCCTGAGAGGTTCATTCAAGAGCTCACGCTGTCTGCAGCCCATCCCCCTGCCTCCCAAGGTTCTGGGGCCCAGAGTGAGCAGACAATAAATGGCGTCTAATTATGGCCCGTGCTTATCTTGCTGTAACGCATTTGGCAGCCAGGTAACTTGAGATCCAGATGCTTTCCCCGCAGCAAGGTCAGACTGTGAGGCTATTGGATGAGGGTCAGGAGAAGCTGACCAGTGTCGTGGGGCTGGGGCAGTGTGGAGGAGGCAGGACACACAGGCCCACGCTGCCAGGCTGCCCACCGCCCAGACACCTTCCCTCTTCCTGTTGCTGCCGTGATCAGCTTCATGGCCTTCGCGGGGGATGGAAGCCTGTTTCCCATGCGCTCACCATGGAAATTTGTAAGCCTGATGCCTTGGAGCCCTCTGTTTTTAATTGCTATTTGGATGGCTCGGACATTAGTTATTCCTCTGCTATCGTGAAATCCATTCAACAAATATTAGTTATATGCCTAGCATGCCGTAGGGGCTGGGAATTCAAGATGGATACGAAATAGCCTCTGCCCTATAGGGACTCCCTGTTTGGCGGGGGACAGTGAAATAATTGTGGGAGGAAAGGCAGGTGGAAGGGTACAATGTGAGCGCAGAGGCAGACGTGGATAAATGCAAGAAGGCTCCGGAGAGGGTGACGTTTGAGCTGCCTTGTGAAAGGTGGGCTTCCCAGGTGCAGAAGGGAAGGGCACCACAGGTATTCAGACAGCCCAGGCACATGGGGAGAATGCTAGTAGTTCAGGATGCTTTAGGGAAACTGGTTGGAGCTGGAAAATGATTTGACTCATCTTGTAGACGGTAGGAGCCTCTGAAGGTTTTTGAGCAGCAGAGAGGTGCAATCAGGTCTATATGAATTTTAAAAATCACCCATAAAATAGTGTGAAGACAGGCTGAATTGGAATAAAGCCAGGGTACATGTGTTAGAAATATTCTACAGCACAGAAGGCAGTGGCAGTGACCTCAGCTTGGGTAGTGGCACTAGGAAAGGAGGGCAGGGAACAGACAAGGGACATACCAGCTGCGGTCACAGAAGAGTGTGTACACGTGGCCATTTTCACAGCTGTCCTGGTTCATTGGAAAAATAGCTTTTCCACGAAAATATCACCGACTCTCGAGTGACCCTGGTTAAATAACGTAATTTCTCTGTGCCCCATCTGTAAAATGGGCGTAATTCCATATACTGAATAGATGTTATGAATGTTAAATAGAGCAAGCACATCATACTGCAAATTATGAATTGTCAATATGTGTGAATTATTTTCACCTTCCCATAATTTTCCTCACTTGAAAATAAGGTTAATATCAATATACTGCCCTGCTCTCATGAGATAATTGGGCTAATATTCCGATTGAAGATAAAGCTCCTCATTTTTCTGGGGTAGATTTTATTCTTGTGAGATGTGGGTATGTAGATATGTGTATTTATCTCACTCTAGTGTCAAGATAAAAATAGATACTATCCTTCAAAAGAAAGCTAAATAAGTGAAGTGTGTTTATAAAGATTTATGTATGGAGCTAAATTAACTCTTGAGAACTGAGGTATTTATAGTCATTATTTCACTTCATTCTAAGAACAAGTACAGATGAACATGTCAAAAATGCCGACAATTATTGTGCTCTTATAATTTGATTTCTTACGTATTCTAATTATGTTCTTTTAATTAGTAACCACTCTTGTTCTTTTGCTTCCCCTGAAGTGAGACTGAACTCACTTCCTAATGCAAAACAGTTTGTAATTTTTATGTAAGATGACATGCTATTAAGTAAAAAGAATGACAATTGTTTTTCCACTAAAGACTTCGTAATGATAAAAGAGAACTTAAGTAAATCACTGAGTACGTATCTCATTTATAAAGCGTCGTGAAAAAGTCACCGTGTCATCACTCCCAGATTCTTCTGATTCGAAGTAAAGATGACACTAAAGCTGCCTACATTTTAACTTTGGGAATTTATCCAAGATTTTGACCAGGCAAGGGTGAAGTGGAACAAAGATGGCACATTTCAAAAGGTTTTAAAAAATATAGCTGTGAGGATCTCATTAGGAACATGCTTGAGAGCTTGTTCAGTTGTTATAATAACACGGGACAGCGTGCATTCAGCTCACTGGCGGGTCAGGACCGGCTGCACCACGTGCTTCACACACATCATTTCACGGAACACGAAATGACTGATCACATCACCAGAATTCTCTTCAGCGCGATGCTTTATCATCACCTCCCATGCTCCCAAATTTAATTTTCCTGCTTCAGCATATCAGTTCCTGGGGATAAAGGCACCTATATATCGGGTTGGACAAATATTTACAGGGGAAAAAAAAGGGAGTAATGAAGTCTTGAGAAGTTAGAGATACCTAGTCTCTGTGATCCCATTTTGTAGGCTCTGCTTGTCTCTTATTATAGAATAAGACATTTTTGTTCTTGCAGATACATGCTGAAATATTTAGGGTACAGTGTCTGGGTGTCTGCAATTCACCTTCAGTGGTTGAGTAACAAAAAACTTCTTGTGTGCAGAGAGGTAGAGAGACAGAGATAGATAAAGTGGCAGTGGGAGACAGGGAGGGAGACAGAGACTGATAAAGATTGAGGAAGAAAAGTGGCAATGTGCAGACAATTGGTAAATCTTTTACCCAGAACTAAAACTGAAAAAAAAGTATATGTGAAGAATTTTTTAAGATTTAGCAATAGTTGAAGGGCAATAGAATTTGTCTGTGAATGCATTCAAGGTCCATAGATAAAACAAAGGTGACATCTCCCAAGCAAATTTTTTCTCTTTATAATGGTAACCTCAGTATGTTGACATTATTACGGTAACTATGATTCCCATTTTAAAAAAAATGATTAACAGACTTTATTTTTTTGTACAGTTTTAGATTAGATTAGCAGAAAAATTGGGCAGGTAGTACATAGAGTTCCATATACCCACCCGCTACCCCTTAGCCCCTCACACAGTTTCTATCATTAACATCTTCTTTCAGTGTGGTTACAATGAATGAACCAATACTGATGCATTTTTATTAACTAAAGTCCATAGTTTACATGAAGGTCCCATTTTGTGTTATACATTGGGTTGTACAGTCTGTGGATTTTGACATATGTATAATGACGAGTCCACCATTATAACATCATACACAGCAGTCTCACTGCCCTAAAAACCCTCTGCGTTCTGCCTGTACATTCCTCCCTCCTCCTAACCCCTGGCAACCACTGATCTTTTTTTTTACTGTCTCCATAGTTTTGCCTTTTCCAGAATGTCATATAGTTGGAGTCACATAGTATGTAGCCTGGCTTCTCTCGTTTAGTAATATATAGTTCAGATTCCTCTATGTCTTTTCATGCCTGATAGCTCATTTCTTTTTACCATTGAATAACATCCCGTTGTCTGGATGTACCAGTTTGTTTATCCATTAACCTACTGGAGGACATCTTGGTTGCTTCCAGTGTTTGGCAATTATAAACAAACATTTGTATGCAGGTTTTCATGTGGACCTACGTTTTCAACTCATTTGGGTAAATACCAAGGAGCTCGATTGCTAGATTGTATGGTAAGACTATGCTTAGCTTTGTGGAAAACTGCCATGCTGTCTTCCAAAGCAGCTGTACCATTCTGCATTCCCACAAGCCATGAATGAGCATTCCAGGTGCTCCCCATCCTTGTCAGCATTTGGTATTATCAGCTCTTTGAATTTTAGCCATTCTAGAAGGTATGTTGTGGCATTTCATTGTTTTAACTTGCAATTCTCTGACATATAATGCTTATTTGACATCTGAATACTGCCATCTCTATTTTGATGAGGCATCTCTTCAGATCTCTTGCTCATTTTTATACTGGGTTGTTTTCTTATTGCAATTTGAATGGCTTAAAAAAAAAGTGGGTCATTTCATGAATAAATGAACAGGAGTGAATAGAGAATGTCATTTATTCAGCAACTGTGGCAGAAACTGCATTCCCCTTTTCCCTTACTAACGGAACCCTCACATTGCTGCAGACAAGGTCCCTGGCTTATATTACTTAGTATTTCAGACTCTTTGGCACTCAGGGGTATGTCACAGTGTGACACAGTTCTGGCCAATAAGAAGCAAACAGAAGGTGCTGGTTGGGGCCTCCCAGAAAGGTTGTTAAGGGGAAGATTCAGTTGGCGGGCATCTCTTTGATCTTACGTCCTTTACCCATCCCCCTACAATTTTCCAGAATATGATACAATGTCCAGAAGGGGAGCAGCCATCTTGTGAGAGGAAGACAAAGCCATATGCCAAGGACAGCAGAGCCAACGGGGAGAAGCAGCCTGAGATATACTGACACCCTGGAGATATTGCAGACCCTCCAGGCTGTCTCCAGACTTCCTGTCACGTGGTAAGAAGCAACCCCTGTTGGTCTGCACTTTACTCAAGTTTCTGTTACAGGCAACCAATTTACTCCCTGATTTGGCAACATTTTTCCAGCTAAGTATGAGGCATTAGCCCCTTAAGGCAACTGCTCTGAGCAATTTTACTTAAAGGGCTGGTTCACAGAAGTACTATATTTGAAGAAAATTCTCTACATTATGGACACAATACTAAGGGTAGGGTTATATTTACTACATATTCAGCACTGCACTAGACATCACGGGGGAAGGAAACCGTAGTATAAAATAAGGACCTTACCCTTATGGAACTTACCATCTAATTAGAGACAAAACCGACTTATATGAAACAATCCTGAACACTTCAGGACAGTACAATTAAGGGCTAATAGTGGGTGTGAATTAAGTGTAGCAGCAGTTCATATAAAGTTGGGGGGGGTCACTGAAGACAGGAGAAGCAAGGGAAATGGGATTAGCAACCCTGAAAACAGACTCTGGGTATCTTACACCTTCACATTTTTGAATTCTAAATCAATGACCTAAATATAGACCTGGAAGCTATTCCCCTGGGTAAATGAAGATTAAAATGAAGGAAAGCCATTTCAACTTGAATAACAAGTCAGCTTTGAATGCAACAGAAATTTATCACCCTACTATCAATATTACAAATACAGAGCACTGTAATAATTCACTAAAATCCTGTTTACCTTATTAATGACCAGAATACTTCATGTTGACATGATATGGAAATTAAATATGTCACCTTAAAATAGAGCTTTAAAAACGCTTCCTTTGGAAGTAATGTAGGTTAATAGATTACACATGAAGAGGGATGCACGATTTTTCTTCTGCATTTCTGGTGCTTCAAACGTTGTTAAAATTGTTATCAGCTGCTATGCATTTTCCCTAGCATTTAGTTGCTGTTAGGAGCCGGATCAGATGTGGGTAGTTATCACATGTCTGTAAAGACAACCTGAGTTAGTTTTTCTAGGACTCTTTATTGAGATTTGAACTTATTTCCTAAAAGCTTTTCAATTTAGTGACCTTATTGGTAAACCAAAAGCATAAAGGCAAGTAAAATAAAGATAACACTTCCATTTGATGTTTTTAAACCCCTTTCCTTCAGGACCTAGGAGAACATAATTGGCTTTTCCTTTTTTTCTTGTCTTCCTTTCCTTCTTTTCCTCCTCCCTTTTCTTTCCTTAAGCTTACCCCCCGAGTCATCAATCAAGTCCCACTGCCAGGGGGCTTGGCTGGGCAGTTTAAGGGATACCCTGTATTTAATAGGTATTGTGGATTCTCTCACATTTGGGCGGACGGAGACTGAAGTCGGGGGCGGGGTAAAAGAAGAGAGGAATCTGCAGAGGGAATGAGAAGACTCTGCAGGCAGAATGCTGACGGATTTGAGAAGGGCATAAGACCAACCGAGGGCATGGCTGTAATCCTCTCAGGGTTGTGAACCCTCAACTCTGCAGCACACAGGTAGATAGATGGACCTCTGTCTCCAAGAGCCCTCAAACCCAGGGAAGGTTAGGGTATGGGTGGAAACCCAAAGGGACTGCAGTGGTACATCGTAAGCGGAGGTGCTGCACGGCCCCCAGGCTAAACTCTGCCCAAAGAGTCCCTACCTGTCCACTCCGGGAGGGACTCCGGCTAAAGCCTCAGCCCGACCCCAGGGGCGGAGGACGAAGGGCTAGAGCCACCTCCTCCGCAATCCCCCGCCCCCCGGCGCCGACGCGCCGCACTCCTGCCGCGCCCCCATTGGCCGAGGCGCTCGCCAATCCGGGAGCAGCGGCCGGCGAGCCGGCCCTGGTTGGTGGAGCCGGTGCTGGGCCCCCCTCTCGCTCCGGCCTGGCCCCCCGCCGGGAGGGGGCGTGGCCGCGGCCGTGGCCGGGCCGGAGGCGGCGTCGCTGGCGCCGCTGCGTGCGGGGCGGTGCGGGGTGGGGGCGCCGGGCGGCCGCGAAGCGGCGGGACCATGGAGCTGAGAGCGCGGCGCCGGCGCCGGCGGCGGAACCGCGGACCGGTGAGTGCGGGCTGCGGCCAGCCGGCTCCCTGTGCCCGGCCTTGACCCCTGCGCTGCTCGGTTTCGGGCCGGGCGGCTGCCCCGCGGGCAGAGGCGGGCGCGGGCCCCGCAGCCCCGCGGCCAAGTGAACTTGCTGCATTGCCCGGGCGCTCGGGCGGGCGGTGGGGCCCACTGCGGCCGCGCCGCCGCCCGCGCCCGCCCTGCAGCCCGGCGCATCCTCCCCGCCGGCTCCCGCGGCGGCCCGG